>NC_053115.1:16923004-17165504 GCF_010015445.1 Perca fluviatilis | reverse complement strand
CACATTAACTGCTCCCACACGCCAAAAAAGTAACATCTGAAGTTAAGAGACATATTAAAATCCTCTCTTCTGTTTCAGTTCACACTCGGAGGGTTTGAGCAGCTCCAAAGCATAAAGGTTCATAAGCGTGTGGAGATGGGTCTTGCCCCTCTCCCAGAGGACAGCATTCGAGTCATTCGCAGTATGAGGGCTGCTTCTCCTCCTGCGTCTGCATCCGACCTCATAGAGCAGCAGCAGAAACGGGCGCGCCGCGAACACAAGGTAGCCATTACTGCTGCTCCCTGCTCTCAAACCAAACATATTGTAGGTAGCAACACGACCCAAAGATAGCTTCTTCAGTCAGTATTTTGTATTAATATAATAACCTGTACACCATGCACATCTTACCTGCTGTTAATGGTTATGCCTTCATGCTGCCAGTCCAAGCCATTAAGTGCCTATGCTTGTGCACATATTGGGCGTCTCACTTTTACAGTGTGGTATTATATTTTCTGCCTGTTGCCCCACTCACAATATGTCCATGTCTTCACTGTCTACTTGTTTCTCACACAGGCGTTAATCAAACAGGACAACCTTGACGCATTCAACGAAAAGGATCCTTACAAGGCTGACGACTCTCGTGAGGATGAGGACGACAACGATGACAATGACAACTCTATAGAGGCAGAAACGTTCCCTCTAGAGAGGGACGAGGTGATGCCTCCGCCTATTCCTCACCCTCCATCAGATAGGGTGTCCTTACCCAAAGGACTGCCGTGGGCTCCTAAAGTCAGGTATTTATTGATTCCTTCCTCATGTACACAATCTAGAAAGAAATACACCATCAGATGTTTTGTGTTGACATTATTGTTTTTGCTCCAACAGGGAAAAGGACATTGAAAATTTCCTGGAATCAAGTAGAAGTAAATTTATTGGTTACACACTTGGAAAGTACGTTTTCTCCTCGCTTAATTTAAATGAAAAGTAACGCAAGACTAATATTTTATACTCTTAACTGTATTGTGTGTGCTGAGGTTATTCTTTTGCATGTCTTGCAGTGATACAAATACAGTTGTTGGCTTGCCTAGGCCAATTCATGAGAGCATAAAGACCTTAAAGCAGGTATTGCATTGCTAATTGCTATATTTCATTGACCCTTAGTATTGAGTGAATACTAAGAATTCCAAATAGCAATAGTGCTGCCAGAGTTTTAAATATCAAGTTTTCATCTTTTTTTCAGCACAAGTACGTCTCCATTGCTGAGATACAGATTGCAAAGGAGGAGGAGTTTCAGAAAACCCCTCTGTCTGGTGTAAGTTACGTTAATAATTCACATATATAACCTATTTACCTGGACAGAATTATTATTATTACATCTGAAGTTGATGTCTTCCCTATCGAGATATCTTAATTTATTCCTCCAGGTACACAGGCTCAACCAGTATATAACAAATTAATATAAAATGTTATATGTTCAACATCATCTAGTGTTTTGAACTAGAAAGTGCAGTCTACTCTTGCTCTCCAACATCTTGGCACTATGAAGTTTTTAGCATCCTTTCCTATATTTTTTATGAATAAGCCATACAATGCACTGAATTCACATATTAGAGGATGAGGTGAAGTCTTTACTCTTTCTTCTGGTTAAGAATAGCAGAAGTTTTAAGACCAAATTGTCTTGAGGTGCCATGGTGACGATATTTTGTGTGTTTTATGTCTCTTGTTTTCTCCCTCCTCCTCATCAGGGTGAAGAGGATGTGGAGATGTCCTCCATTGAGCTGCTCTATCAGGGAATTCTGCCCAGTTTGCCTCAATACATGGTTAGTGCTGATTGGTGTCAGGTATACATTGTGGTAGGGCTGGGTGATATGGAGAAAATCAAATATCACGATATTTTTGACCAAATACCTCGATATTGATACCGCAAAGATATTGTAGTGTTGACTATTGGTGCTTTCACAACATTTTTACACAATGAGATTTTTGATAAATAATCACCAGTAATGTGGATATAATGACTAAGTGGCTAAAGGCAAATAATAGAACAGTTACAACAGTCTGGTAAGTTCATAAAATGACATAACGTTACTGTAATGCAGCCTTTAAAACCAGAAATACTTATGGCATATTACGATATCCATAATCTAGGATGATATCTAGTCTCATATCACGGTATCGATAAAATATCGATATGTTGCCCAGCTCTACATTGTGGTAATGTGGATATGACTTATCATACAATTCGCTTGACACAGCATTTATTATTTACACTTTCAGATGGTTTACATGGATTAATGTTTCCTAATAGTTTTGCATTGTGGCATATACTGTAATAATCCTGCACAGAAAAGACTGGGCTATAGCATATTTCAGTGTGTTTCAGTTCCTTGTATTTAGGCAAATTAAGACACAGAAAATAGATGGAACAATGCTCTCTGAAATAAGGCAATAGTACAGTATGTTCATATTACACACTGAAAGTACCTTTTGTGCGATAGGAAGTTAAATTTCCATAGAAGCAGCACAAATGTTAGAACTCTAATGCAGAATGTGGTAGTTTTAAGGCAATAAGACAATTTGAGCATTAGATTTATATCCCCTGCAATATCATCACTTTATGTGTTAATAGTCACTGTTTTTTATAGCACAAATATCGACAGAAGCAGCCATGAGCTTCCATGTCAGACTGTAAATGACTCCATGGTGTCTCTCTCTGAATGTCAGATCGCTCTGCTGAAGATCCTGCTCGCAGCAGCGCCGACTTCCAAAGCCAAGACAGACTCCATCAACATCCTGGCAGACGTACTGCCGGAGGAGATGCCGTAAGTGATGCAGTGCCTCTAAAAGGGTTTTAACAGCGTTACACATTATGTTCTAAACAAGGACATTATCCTAACTTTTCTTTTCTAACACTTTTACAATTATATTTATGTCTGAAGTGGAAATTACTGCTGTCTGCTTTTGAAGAAACAGCAGCAGGAGTGACTCTTATCAAAACATTTTCACAGTAAGGGCATGTAACAACATCAAGGAATAATTCAGCATTGTACAGCCAAGGGTCTGGTTAGCATGTGTGGAAATATTTTGAATTCAGTCTGAACATAAAAGAATTGAAAGGTTGTCTGACCCGAATAAACCACACACATCAAAGTAAACGACTTTGTAGATGTCTCTCTGAGGATCACAGAGATACTTAAATAGTTGATTGATGTGTTATTTCTGACTCTGCAGGACCACAGTGTTGCAAAGCATGAAACTTGGTGTTGATGTCAATCGACACAAAGAGATCATCGTGAAGGCTATCTCTGCCATCCTGCTGCTGCTTCTAAAACACTTTAAACTTAACCACATCTACCAGGTACGGACGAAACACACACACACAGACACAGATGGGTAAAAACAACTCTTGATCTCATTCAAAAATATCCTTCTTCACTGAATATGTCTTTGTGTGCTTATCTCATAGTTTGAGTACATGGCTCAGCACCTGGTGTTTGCCAACTGCATCCCCCTCATTCTGAAGTTCTTTAACCAGAACATCATGTCTTACATCACCGCTAAAAACAGGTACTTTCAGAGACCTCTTTAAATAACTAAAATCATGACTCATTTGCAATAAACGATAGTGAAGTGTACCTAAATTGCCTTTATTTCACTGCTCTCAATTTTCTTTCCCCAATAGCATTTCAGTACTTGACTTTCCTCACTGTGTGGTGCATGAGCTCCCAGAGTTAACTGCAGAGAGTTTGGTGAGTTTTCAGTTGTTTTATAGTTGTCGCAATCTGATCAAGCAGAGTGCTGCTTTGACTGCTGATGCAAAAAAGGAAGAAACAAAAGTTTTTTTTTTTTATGTGGAATTTTTTGTCATTTACAGGAAGCAGGAGACAACAATCAGTTTTGCTGGAGGAATCTGTTCTCTTGTATTAACCTGCTGAGGATCCTCAACAAACTAACCAAGTGGAAGCACTCCAGAACAATGGTGAGCGCAATACTCATCAAGTAGCATCTATCATGACGGATCGTGTCATGTTTCCACGCATGAAAAATATAATGTTAAAGCTCTCAACGCTCATTTTTTCCCTCGCAGATGCTAGTAGTGTTTAAGTCCGCTCCCATCCTGAAGAGGGCGCTGAAGGTCAAGCAGGCCATGATGCAGCTGTACGTCCTCAAGCTGCTTAAAGTGCAGACCAAATACCTGGGACGTCAGTGGAGGAAGAGCAACATGAAGACCATGTCTGCCATCTACCAAAAGGTCCGACATCGGCTCAACGACGACTGGGCCTACGGGAACGGTGAGTGGAAACGCAAAGAAATAGCCAGTATGTATTCATTCAGTGGTGATAGAAGCTTTAGCCTGAAGAAGGAAGTAGACCCAAATAAAAGCTGAGCTAGTTTAAACTGTGATAAATGTATTTTTTCATTGCATTGTAGTGTGTGTCTGTTATTGTTTTGCGGGACATTTCCAGTTGACACAATTAGAACGTTAATTGATAGTCAACGGACAGAAAATTTGTCAGCAACTATTCTGATAATAAAATAATTGTTTAGTTTTTTTTAAACAAAGATGGCAAAAGATTCACAGGTTAAAGCCTCTTAAATGGGAACATTTGCTGGTTTTCTATGGGCTTTGGACTGTTGATCAAACAAAACAAGCTGTTGAAAGATATATATATATATTTGGGGCGCCTGGTTAGCTCAGTTGGTAGAGCAAGAGAGATTTACCCCTTCGACGCAGCGGGCCCGGGTTCGATTCCGACCTGCGGCCCTTTGCTGCATGTCATTCCCCCCTCTCTCTCCCCTTTCATTTCTTCAGCTGTCCTGTCAAAGGCCTAAAAATGCCCCAAAAAAAATCATAAAAAAAAAATATATATATATATATTTTTTTTATGATTATTTTATATCATATATAATATATATATATATATATATATAGGGCTATCCTCGACTAAAGAAATTCGTAGTCGACCGTCACTCATTTGATTTAGTCGACTAATCGATTAGTTGATTTAACAACAATTCTGTCGGGGGATCCACATGATACAAGCCTTCCGTGATCGCGCTTCACTCCCACCCCTCCTCCATACTGTTGCTACGTAGTCAAGGAGGACACGGAGGATTTTAAAAAAACATGATGAACTCTTCAGAAGAGGTCATTATCTTTACTTGAGTTTCTGCGCGAGAAAGTCGCCAGGAGACACCAATTTCTAAACAGCCGTGCTGAGAAATACAGAGAGAGTTTTGTGGAGCCGATAGTCTTAATTAGCTTTGTATCATTTGGCAATGGCTTGAATGGACGTTCATCATTATAAAAAAGTTACGCACTAAAGCTTTAATTATAGATCTGTAATAAAACAGCTTTTGTTGTTGTTGCAAAAGCACCACCTTAAATGTTCTGTTAACCAGATATGTGCTCTTATTAAGGAAATAAGTGATTCAGCATGACTAAAAAAAAAAAATTCTTCAACACAGAAGAATTCGACTCGGACCGATACAACCGATTAGTTGACTAAAGGCCCAGACACACTGACCAGACGGCCGACCCTCGGCAGAAAAGGCAGTTGGACTGATCAGTCTCCCCGAGTTGGTCAAAAAAGTGCCTCGGAACACACCAAGCGACGAGACGTAATACGTCTCCATAACAGCAGGCGGCGCTAATCTGTATTGTCGCCCCAAAAATAAAAACCGGCAGCTGATTGTACGAACGCGTCACGCGGGTCTGGTTTCTCCGGAAATACAGACTGTCATGGCGGTCTCAGAATACAATCTCATATTGTACTAAAAATAGTTCACCGAAACGTGTTTCTGAAAACATTTTAAGTGAGAAACGGGCCGTCTGGGTGAGCACTCTACCAATCAGATTGGTCATTTGAGTCCGACTGCCGGCAGTGCCCGCCCCGCTGATTATACGTGTCAAATCGGCCAAAATGAAGGCTGACGGCCCCTTGGACGGACGAGGGCACGGAACACACGAACAGACTCGAGTCACTGACCTCGCCAGACTGTCCGACGGCCGATTATCGGCTTGGTGTGTCTCCGCTTTAAGAGGGGGCCGCCCTATATATCTTAGCTTGGGTTTAGGAAATTATGATGGAATATTTCACTATTTTCTAACATTTTAAAGAACAAACAATTGAGAAGATAAACATCAGATGAATCGGTAATGAAAATAATACAATAGTTGCAGCCCAAATTCAGGTCAGTATTGTTGGGACACCCAGTGAGTTGTGTTTCCACTCGGAGCAGACCAAAGTGTCCTAAATATGAGCTGCTCTTTGTTCTCCTGGAGCAGATCTGGACGCTCGTCCCTGGGACTTCCAGGCCGAGGAGTGTGCTCTGCGGGCCAACATCGAGCGCTTCAATAGTCGCCGCTACGACAAGAGCCACAGCAACCCGGACTTCCTGCCTGTGGACAACTGTCTGCAAAGTGTCCTGGGACAGCGGGTGGACCTGCCCGAGGACTTCCAAATGAATTACGACCTTTGGCTGGAACGAGAGGTCTTCTCCAAACCCATTTCCTGGGAAGAACTGCTACAGTGAGAATCTAAACGACTTTCATCAACAACAAAAGTTTCAATCAGGAGTTCAGACAAGAGACCAACAGACCAGCAGTGCTCTCAGCAGTACGTTAGGTGTTCTGTCCAGACTGAAGCTGACGGATGGATTTAGCTCTCTAAAGTTGCCCAGGTGTAGATTTTCAATCATCCCGTTACAGTTACGTTTACGTGACGAACTATGGAGACTTCCCCACACTAATGCCACCCACAGTTTTTTTTTAATGAAACAGCTGACGAATAATTCAGTGCTAAATCTTGCTCCACATGTGGACCTAAACTCAACCCCTACCTTTACATATACAGGTATTTGCTCTGTGTGCCTCTTACCTGCTAAAGACGTCCTGTAAGTTTTACCTTGAACCACTACATGAAGTTTATTCTTAATTTTAAAGAGATTTATTTGGAATACATTGTATGTATTTACTGTTAAGAATAACAGAGGTGTTGAGGCAGCACATTTGGGATGTTAATAAATATAAGATTCCCTAGTGTATCTTCTTCAGAGAGATGAAAAGGAATGAGGTTGAGGCTTTTTAGTCATAATTACTGTGTACAAATAAAAACAGGTTTTACTTTTTAATAGTAATCACCTGAAGGGGGACAAACGTCTGACTTGACTTACTCTTTGTTGTTGTGCTGCATTTTGCAAATGATTTAAATTGCATTTGCATTCTGAGTTTCTCCCCTAAGTACTGCCTACGCACCTTTACTCTGGGACCATGGAGGCAACCATTCAGACCTTCACTGACCACCAGGCTGGCTGACTGGACATGACAATACAGCCTTGATCTTATTTTTTAACCTAGAGTAACACATTAGTATCTTAATTAGTTGGGTTTTTTTGTGCGGAAGAAGTGGTTGCACATGTTCACATGATTTCATTGCGTGAAAGAAAAGAGAAACATTTCTGATTTTTAAATCGGTGGTTTCTGAACTTCAATCATCAGACAGCTCAATTCCAGTTACAGAACCAGTTTCCTGTCTTTTTTTTTTTACATTTTGAGTTGTTTTGTTTTTATTATAAAGGTTAAGGAAATAAGAATACATGTAAATTGTGAAACTTATTTATCATGGCTTTGTCTTTGTTTTACATGGACTTAAATACTGTAATAAAAGTATACTGTCATTCATGTGGCTTTGCTTTTTCAAAAGATTATTCTTTTGACATTTTTGACATTTTTTTTGATAGCGGTGGAGATACAGACAGGAAACGTGGAGGATTTCCAGTCTGTTAAAATGAGTCTCTTGGCTTTTATCGACGTCAAACATTGCTGTATGAGCGTAGGTAGATTTAATGTAGATTCTGAACAGTCTGCCAGTGTGTGACAGAAACAAAATGTTTGTGATAGAGCACTCTCAGCAACTTTGCAGCTGTCGTATTAGGGTGAAATATATTATATAATCTGGACTTGGAATAGTGTAACTAGTGAACGACTTTGAACTGACTCAGCTGGTGTCTTCTATATACAGGTTGTTTTTTTCAAACCAAACTTAATGGTCACAGCAGTTTTTAATGTTTTAACACATGCAGTCCTATAAGAACTGCAGATGCAAAATAGGCAGTTTAAATTTTTTTTGGTTTTTATGATAGAGAGAGAGAGAGAGGGGAAGGACCTGCAGCAAAGCACCCTCAAAGAACATGTAAACAAGCTCTCACAGAGCATTTAATGCTAACGTTTGGTACTTCTCAGTTTTGATGTTGTCAATGTATATTGGTTGGTACTCACAAAGGATAATGGTTAGATATTCAGCTCTACCTGAGAGATGATGTGAAAAGTTTTAAGAGTATCTGGGGCGACCTCTAGCTCACCCAGTAAGAGCGTGCGCCCCATGTATATAATTTTCTGTTTTTTATTCAGAGGATCAGAAATTTTGAAAATTAATAAAATTGCGTCTGATCTCCAATTATTCAATACTGCAATGGTATTCTCTACTTTGCGGAATATGCAGGTCATTAACTGCATATGGACCAAAAAAAGAAAAAAAACTGATAGACTTTGGGGCCAGAGGTGCAACTGGTGGTTTCGGGTGGGGCGTAGCTAAGCGGAACGAGGGAGAGAATAGCAGCATTGAATAATTGGAGCTCAGACGCAATTTTGTAATTTTCAAAATGTCCGTTTGTGCTTAGAAAATTGAACTGATAAGCGTTACACTGACCATAAAGGACTGTCTGCCTCACATTACATTTCGAAAGCACTACAACACCACCACTGTTGCTCTCTCTGTCCTTCCCTTCTACAAACAATTCAAACGTTAGTCACACCCATCTCCACTCTGACATCAGGAAACCACACAAATAGTTCAAGACTGCATCACTTGAGGAAGAAGTGAAACCTAACTTCTGACCGCGCGCCTTTCTCCACTCAGACATGGCAGAGCCTCACATCCCTGGGAGGATGAACCGCCTCTGCTGTCCAATATGCGACGAGGTTCTCCGGAACCCCACGACTATTACCTGCGGACACAAGTTCTGCATGCAGTGCATCCAGGACCACTTTGATTGTGACGAGAGGGCGAACCGTCTCCGCAGCTGTCCTGAATGTGGTCACAAGTTTCCCTCCAGACCACAGCTGATCAGGAACACACCTCTAGCTGACTCGGTGAAGGTGAGGGTCTGGGACACAGCGAGGCGCGATGCTGCCAGTGAGAAGAGGAAGCATTCAGAAGCGTCAAAGCAGGCCCCGAAGAGAGCCCGAAGCTGTGCTGAAACACAAACATCATCAGGAAGCACTTTGTGTGTGAGGCACAGCAGCCCTCTGGATATTTACTGCTGCACGGAGGAGCAGATCATATGTGCAGTGTGTGCTCAAGCTGAGCACAGTGGACACACCATAGGGTCGGTGAGGGAGGAAAGGAGGAGGAAACAGGTAACGTTTTAGTAAAACAAACAGAAGCACAGGCAGTAGTCTTTCTGGCTCTTTTTTTTTTTTTTTAAGTTAGGAATCCAGCAGCGAGACTTAACCATCTGTAAAAAAATAAATAAATTTAAAAAAAGAAAAGAATAGCTTTTTTTTTTAGTTAGTTAGTTGTACTAATTAACAGGCTTTCGGAAAAGGTTTTGTGATCCGATCTCTCACTGTGTGACCAGACAGTGTTGGACGCCCATTGGGGGCTTTATTAACATGATGTAAACTTGAAAATGCAATTCCACAATATAGCATTATAATTTTCCACATATTATTTGAGTAAGAACTACACTTTAAATGCAATATTCCAATTAGCATTTTCATTTTCACATACTTGTATTGGTGTTCTATGACCATATTCAAATAAAAATGGAAAAGCTGTATTTTTAAGTCCAGTACAGTCAAAGTACAGTGGATAATGCAAAAATGAAAACAGCATTTCACTTTTCGTTTTCAAAGACTTAATCTGCTGTACAGTGGAAAATATTCAAATATAAGCAAAACAGCACCCCCAGTCTATTACCTTTACATGTCAAAATCAAAATGCAGTCAGTTCAGTATAATGCTGCGTTCATGCCACCTCGGAATAACAGGTACCGCCCCCCTGGTTACGTTGTTTTTCTGATTGGCAGCGTTCACATGGTCGGGATGCGTTCTTCTTCTTCTGTTATATTGGCGTTTGGCATAACAACTTTTTTGCATGACTGCTACCAACGGTTGGCCGTAGCCCAGAGCATCAGGTGTGTGAAAACATGGAGGCCACAATTACAAAAGATTTGCTGCTGTTTTCTTATGCGAGCATCCAAACACCACATCGCCAGGTGTTTGTTTGTGTTATCTGGAGGACAACGAACGGGAAAAGACGGATAATGTGTTGTTTTTTTATACATAGGCCTATTTATGAATAATTTTAAATATGTTATGTCTGTGTATGTTTCTTGGCAGAGGCATTTGTCCACAATAAACAGTTTATTGTCATTAAAATATGTTCAGTGAACCAAAGTCGCCTCCATCAAACGTCAGTTGTCAACAACGCGTCACCAACTGGGGAACTCGGTTATCAAAATCCAGCCCGAGTTTCCCACCTCTGATTCCCACAGGACGTTACGTGAATGGTGACGTTTTCACTCGGAAAAACGTTTTTCCGATGTCCATGAACGCCTGATGAACGCACGGTATTCTTTGGTATAGCTAGCCCATGAGCTAGCCCAGGTCGGTAGGTGAAGGAGGAAGTGACGTCCTAACTGAAGACCCGCCTTGATGAGAGTAGCCTACTGATAGATTGCATTTAAATTTTAATAAAGTCCCCTATGGGCTTCCTTGAAACAGGGAGCTGCCATGAGTCTGATCTGTGTCACTGCAGTTCATCCTGTGCCACACCATCTAGAAAAAACAATTGCATCATCTGTAATTATACATTTCCTAATGAATTTGGTTGAAAAAAAAGTTAATTTATATCTGATTTAGTGTCGCTTCAGTCCAACCGCTTACACCTAATACACTCTGGAAGATGGTGGTAATCAGTTACCTCTGAATACACCTTCACGGCCAGTTTGCAGAAAAACCTGAATGAATCAAATGTTTATTATGGTGGAGAAAAGGTCCCCAAACTGACCAGGTCACACAACATTGTGCACTTAAAAAGGATGCCATTCTGACTAGCTTTATCATACTGACAAGGCCAAAACCATTTTCACAAAACTAAACAAATAATGCATATTTCTATCCAATACACACTGAAGGAGGAGCTGAAGAACATACAAACAAAATCCAGGCAGATTCTCCAGAAACAAGAAAAGAAATGGGAGAACATGGGGAAGATTCAGATTCAGGTGAGGAGAACACGTGTCTTTATACTGCATTGACTCATGTGTCCCTGAATGCAAATGTAGAGTCTGACATAAGGACACAGGACCCAACTGATCCCACAAACTTGTGTTTAAAACAGGAGGAGGCAAGAGAAACACAGGACTACTGTGAGAGCGTCTTGGCCGGCGTCATTGACTCCCTCCAGAGACATTACATGTCAGTGAGGGAGCTGATCAGAGGTCATGAGGAGGAGGCAGCAGCTCAGGTTGAGAAGATGGAGGAAATGAGGAAGAGAGATGCTGAGCTGAATCGTCTGACACAGATCGACAGCGATGTCCATTTCTTGCAGGTGATCCTATCACTATAAACTTCACTTGGATGTGGTGATGGATGATGTCTTCATTTTTTTTGTCTCTTTCCCAATCGTTTCTCTTCACAGAAAAGCCCCTCCCTGCGGCGCCTCTGTGAAAAAGAACCTCTCCATTTTGTCCACGAGGTCTCAGAGGATCCACTCCTCCCCTTTAAGTTTATAAAGAGAGCTGTCGACCATCTTGGGAAGCAACTGGAGGAATTTTGTGACAAAGAATTTGCCTTAATCTCTCAAACCGGTATGTATCTTTGTTGACATGTAGAAATATTTTGACATCAATCATATTTTTCTTTAAAAAAAACATGTTTTATGGTATTTTGGCTCTATTCTATTCATTCAATATAGCTAATGTTGGAGAGCAGCAGGAATCAGAAGGAGAGACAGAGGAGGACGACGTGCAGCAAAGATGGGAAGCCTCACAGTCCCATGGTTTGTATTTAAAACTGCTAGACATAGAAATATATTTTATTTTGACTTCAGAGCAAGTCTTTCAATCTCCTCTGTGGATTAGCCTAAAACAATTGACCACCATATGAAACACTGCCTGTTGGAGAATTATTGGAGAGCAGATGGAAGGAGAACGGTTTTGGAGACTTTGATGACTTAAGCATTTAATGAATCTCGATCGAGGAGTATAAGGAATAAGATATACAATTCAACCACAGTGACAGTGTAGTCTTGTGTAATGAACTCTCCCAACTCTCTCCAGTATTCCGTATTTCCGAAGAAACCTATATCTCATGTTGGGCTGCAAGTGTTAGCTAGTGGTGAAGCTTTGTACCAAAAAAGAGCTTTCTTTACCCTTCAACGTATACAAAGATATTACCGGCGCTGTAATCCAATCACAATCATTTTTGGCGGCGCTAAGCTCCATTCGCAGCGACGGTGTATCTGCAAAATTGGTCTTGGGAAGGAACTTGTCTCGGTGGAACATTTGCACTCCACAAAAGAAAACTCCAAAAATAAAAAAAATAAAATAATAAATGAAGTCAACTGTTCACACAATACAGTAACATGGCCTATTTAAATTAGCTGGCTACATGGTTAAACATGATTTGCTCTTATCAGTGTATTGCCATGTGTATTTTGTCCATAACAAATCCCTGCCAGTTGGTCCCAAAAATGTCCCAGTTAGATAGTAAATGCCGTGAACATATTCATTGTAAATCTTTACAATCATTCCCCCAAAGAACCAAGCAGGCTGCCTTCTTGCACGATCCAAATTTTCTTCAATACCTGCCATTTTCAGCGAATAGCTTGCTATCTCCCTAGTTTCCCAAAACCAACAGAGTTTTGCAAGGCGAGGGACATCTGGTGGAAGATCCGGCGGCGACGGATGTCCCGGCAATTGTCCGGTACATGAATTGTTGTTGATCCAGACTAGTGGGGAAGTGATGCCATATTGGACTTGTTGTGCCTTAACCTGTGACTAGTCAATGACCTAAACTTTGTAAATTCAGTAAAATCGTTGAATATAGAAAATCTTCCAGAGAGTTAAACCTTTAAATACCCAAACTGAAGTGCAACAACTTGTGTGCAAAAATACTCTTGTGTTACTAAAAGGGCTCAATGTGTTTGATCCTGATTGGCTGATTAGCTTCAGGTGTACAGCACCACGTACAAAGACTCCCAACCACAATTGTATAAAACAGCACGATTTATTACACAAAACCAATTCTCTAAACCATAAATTACAAAAATTAATAAATTACATGTATTCCAAAGGTTTTAAGTAGTATTATTGTGGAAATGATAATGTCAACTTCAGCTATAGTATACAGTATGTGTCTTCGGTTACCCATAACTTTAACAGTATGTGTGCTAACTTACAGAGTTATTTTACTCATATACAGTGCCTTGCGAAAGTATTCGGCCCCCTTGAACTTTTCGACCTTTTGCCACATTTCAGGCTTCAAACATAAAGATATAAAACTGTAATTTTTTGTGAAGAATCAACAACAAGTGGGACACAATCATGAAGTGGAACGAAATTTATTGGATATTTCAAACCTTTTTAACAAATCAAAAAACTGAAAAATTGGGTGTGCAAAATTATTCAGCCCCCTTCAGTTAATACTTTGCAGCGCCACCTTTTGCTGCGATTACAGCTGTAAATTCCGGGGTATGTCTCTATCAGTTTTGCACATCGAGAGACTGAAATATTTGCCCATTCCTCCTTGCAAAACAGCTCAAGCTCAGTGAGGTTGGATGGAGAGCGTTTGTGAACAGCAGTTTTCAGTTCTTTCCACAGATTCTCGATTGGATTCAGGTCTGGACTTTGACTTGGCCATTCTAACACCTGGATATGTTTATTTGTGAACCATTCCATTGTAGATTTTGCTTTATGTTTTGGATCATTGTCTTGTTGGAAGACAAATCTCCGTCCCAGTCTCAGGTCTTTTGCAGACTCCATCAGGTTTTCTTCCAGAATGGTCCTGTATTTGGCTCCATCCATCTTCCCATCAATTCTAACCATCTACCCTGTCCCTGCTGAAGAAAAGCAGGCCCAAACCATGATGCTGCCACCACCATGTTTGACAGTGGGGATGGTGTGTTCAGGGTGATGAGCTGTGTTGCTTTTACGCCAAACATAACGTTTTGCATTGTTGCCAAAAAGTTCGATTTTGGTTTCATCTGACCAGAGCACCTTCTTCCACATGTTTGGTGTGTCTCCCAGGTGGCTTGTGGCAAACTTTAAACGATACTTTTTATGGATATCTTTAAGAAATGGCTTTTTTCTTGCCACTCTTCCATAAAGGCCAGATTTGTGCAGTATACGACTGATTGTTGTCCTATGGACAGAGTCTCCCGCCTCAGCTGTAGATCTCCGCAGTTCATCCAGAGTGATCATGGGCCTCTTGGCTGCATCTCTGATCAGTCTTCTCATTGTATGAGCTGAAAGTTTAGAGGGACGGCCGGGTCTTCGTAGATTTGCAGTGGTCTGATACTCCTTCCATTTCAATATTATCGCTTGCACAGTGCTCCTTGGGATGTTTAAAACTTGGGAAATCTTTTTGTATCCAAATCTGGCTTTAAACTTCTCCACAACAGTATCTCGGACCTGCCTGGTGTGTTCCTTGTTCTTCATGATGCTCTCTGCGCTTTACACGGACTTCTGAGACTATCACAGAGCAGGTGCATTTATACGGAGACTTGATTACACACAGGTGGATTCTATTTATCATCATTAGTCATTTAGGTCAACATTGGATTATTCAGAGATCCTCACTGAACTTCTGGAGAGAGTTTGCTGCACTGAAAGTAAAGGGGCTGAATAATTTTGCACGCCCAATTTTTCAGTTTTTTATTTCTTAAAAAAGTTTGAAATATCCAATAAATTTCGTTCCACTTCATTATTGTGTCCCACTTGTTGTTGATTCGTCACAAAAAATTACAGTTTTATATCTTTATGTTTGAAGCCTGAAATGTGGCAAAAGGTCGAAAAGTTCAAGGGGGCCGAATACTTTCGCAAGGCACTGTATGAGTAAAATAACTCTGGGATATGTGTGAGTTATTGCACAGTCTTTGTGTATATTAAGCGCTTCTCAACACCTGGTGCCGATCAGCCAATCAATGATGGAGGGTAGTTTGACTACGGTATATAACTTAAAGTGATGGTTCGGAGTAATTCACCCTAGGGTCCTTTGCACCATGACCTCGAGCCAAACACCCCCCCAGAAGCTTTTTTCACCTGGGTCGAACATTGGGATTGAGTAACGTAACGGAATACGTTACAAATTACATTTGTGGGCATGTATTCTGTATTCTGTAACGAAATACGTTTTGAAAGTATCCTTCCCAACACTGTCTACAAGTAGTACAAATAGGTTATGCACTCATAAAACGATGGATTGGAAAGTTTGTAAGTACACCAGAAGTTAATGTAAATAACACTTGCCTGCTGGCTTCTGCTCTCTGCTGTTGTTGCTGCTGTGAGACGAGTGCTTAGGGACATCTACAAATTACAACACCGAAAAGAGATGCAACAAAAATATTTTTTAATTTAACTTTTTTTTTAAGTAAGTGCTGTAGTATAACTAGCAGGAGACAAGTAATAATTGAGGTAAGTTTGGAGACATTACCTTATTTAATCATTGAATTAATAAATATTTTTGTTGTAACTCTTTTCGGTGTAGTAATTTGTAGACGGCCCTAAGCACTCGTCTAACTGCAGGTAGCAGCAGCAGCAACAGAGAGCAGAAGCCAGCAGGCAAGTGTTCATAAACTTCTGGTGTACTTACAAACTTTCCAATCCATCGTTTTATGAGAGCATAACCTATTTGTACTACTTGTAGACGTTTGGTATCATTTCGGGCATTATTAGTGGGGTAACTTACAAGATACAAACGTGGGACCATTAGCCTCTGCGCTAAGCTATTCAGCTGATAACGCTACTCTACGCTAACTCTCCCAATGTTCGACCCAGGTGAAAAAAGCTTGTGGGTGGGTGGGTGTTTGGCTCGAGGTCATGGTGCAAATTACATGGGTGAATTACTCCGAAACATCACTTTAAGGGAAATATTTTGACATATCGTAGTAGTTAAAACAGAGGTGTTATTAATAACATTAATAAAGGCTTTTCCTGCTATGACAAGGCTAAAGTTTTACAGTAGTGACATTTAATGATTCTCTAAAATTATCTCATAGGTCTCTCTGGAGTTAACACTCTGACTGAACAGAACGTGGAGCCTAAAACCAGAGCAGAGTTCCTGGAGTGTGAGTTTGTCTTCTTATGTACTAGACTAACAGCTCACTAACTTGTAACCCCTTATAAAAAAAAAAAAAAGCAGTATGTGGGGCGCCTGGGTAGCACACCTGGTTGAGCGTGCGCCCCATGTACAAAGGCTTAGTTCTTACTGCAATGGCTGCGGGGTCGATTCCAACCTGCAGCCCTTTGCAGCATGCCATTCTTCCTCTCTCTCCCCTTTCCTGTCTTAAGCTGTCCTGTCAATAAAGGCCTAAAAATGCCCCCCAAAAAATCTTAAAAAATAAATAGAAGCAGTATGTAGTTTCAGAGGTTTATGTGTTGGTAGCTGTTCCACCAATGAGTGATTTTTCTCTTAACTTATTTTTATTTTTGAGGGGAAATTATCCAATATTTCACAATAAAGCAAAGATTCCAGAAAAATCCAAAAATACATACACATTGCGTGTTGCAGAACTTTATTTTTTATTACTTCATCTCCCATTAATCATCTCACGGCCCCCTCAGATTTACCCTTTAGAGGGGCCTAACCCCTATGTTGGGAACTAGTAGACTAAACTGCCTAAACTGACTAAACAGTATATAAAGTAGTTTAAACTTGCTCCACTTTGAGCAGCTACACTAGGAAAATGTTACTTACACGTTGCTGCATCAGTATTGTAGAAATATTTCTATAATCTAGATGTGTTATTTTCAGTATTAAAGTTGTATTCCCTGTATAATGAATAGACTGTTAGGAACTGTTTTCCTGTACCAGATGGATGGATGGATGGATGGATAGATTTTTATTGATCCCAAAAATGGGAAATTACAGTGTTACAGCAGTAAAATATCAGACACACAGCACACATACAGAATATACATGAAATAATAGGATACAATATATATGAAATAATATTAGGATAGAATACAAGAACAAATATTTATTTAAAATATATACAAGTTGGTAATATGTACAACTACTTAACTAGTAACTTAATATAAAGATGAAGATAAACCTATTGTGCAAGTTGCACTTAGTGCAGTTGTGATTGTGATGTCTATGAGTCTTATCTAACGCTCAGTGATGAAGTGTTAAAAAGTTTTATTGCCTGTGGTAGGAATGCTTTCTTGCAGCGCTCCCTGCGACATCGAAGCTGTCGAAGCCTCTTAGAGAAGGTGCTCCTCTGTTGTACCAGTGTGGGGATGAACGGCAGGGGGTGGCGCCTTTGTGTGTGTGTGTGTGTGTGTCTGTGTGTGTGTGTGAGTGTGTGTGAGCTGGAGGGGGACGCCTTTGTAATTTATTTTTTTTAACAGGGACAGTGCACAAAAAAGCATTAATAGATGTCTTGTGCCAGGTTGTAGAAAATTGCTAGTTTCCGACCATAGTCCCTGGGCAGGTAGATGGTGCAATAAAATACAGACAAAGTATTTACAGTATACAATACAGATACATAAAGTCATAAAAATCTACAGACATTATTGTCCCCCTATCCCACCCCATAAACACACAGTAATTTAGCACATCAATTCACTAGTGGGAGCAAGTCTGCTTTGTTAACAACCAATGCATTGCTGAGCGTGAGAATGAGTGCAAGTTAGTGTTGATCCCTGAGTTCTGGTGTCATTAGTCTCATTAACCTACGTGCGGGAATTAGAGTGTATAGATAATTGGAGTCAGATCTTCCTCTTCGGGCCAGTATTTTTCAATTGTATTCTCTTCAGTATCAACAATCTTATAATGTCATATAGGCCTATTATAAATACATCAGTCGCAGGGGACATTTTCTGCGAAATTAGTACTTTTTAAGTACATTTAGCAGATAATAGCTCTGTACTTTTACTTAAGTAGGCTAAACACTTACTTGCAATGGACTCTTTCTACATTGTAGTATTGATACTTTTACTGAAGTAAAGGAATACTTCCTCCACCACTGCATATAGATGGGGCCTACCACAACTCTGTTTTCAAAGTGCTAATTTTACCTTCACATGTTTTCCTTCATCATCTCAGATGCGTGTGGCCTCAGCCTGGACCCCACCACAGCTCACGAGGACCTGGTTATTTATGAGGGAAACAAAGAGGTGAGAATGATCCCTCTCCAATGTAAGAGCCAAGCTATTCGTCACCCGGAGAGGTTCATCCACCGACGGCAGGTGCTATGCAGAGAGGGGCTGCAGGCAGAGCGCTGCTACTATGAGATAGAGGTGGAAGGAGACAAGGCTGAGATCGCCCTCACCTACAAAGGAATAGACAGGAAATCTCGTACTGCACTGTCAGCTTTTGGGGGCAATGCAAAATCCTGGAGTCTTGATCGCTCCACAATCTACTCTGTGAGCCACAGAGCTGACAGCATTCAACTGACATCATACCCCAGTCAGCGCAGGCTTGGCGTTTATCTGAAGTTTAAGGAGGGAACTCTGTCATTCTACGAGGTGTCAGACAGTATGACGTTTCTTTACAAGGTTGAAGCTAAATTCACAGAGCCTCTGTATCCAGGCTTCTGGCTTGGAGAGAAATGTCGCATCAGGATCTGTGATTTGAAACAGGACAGACTGTAAAACTACCTGTGAGGTCCATAGACAGGGCCATGACTGAATCTCCTCATTTGTAGTCTTTTGATTGTTTTGTTGTCTTCTACATGTGGGGTTGCTCAATATAAAGTAGCCCTAAAATGAGCTGCATTACACAGTAGAGCCCTCTGGAGCCACATCTCGATAGATTTTTTGGTTATATGAATGAAATGTCAAAATGACATATTTGTGTACCCTCAAAGGAAAAGAAATATGCAGAAAGAGGAAGCATTTAACAGCATAACCATCCTCATACAAAATCTCATTTTGCTTTTTTTTGTATTGTGAAATAACTTTGAATTTAAACTATGTACTATATGTATATATATATATATATATAAAATCAGTTTTATGGGGGCCCCCTTGGATTACCTCAAGGACCTCTGCAGATGCCTGGACCACATTTTGGGAACAACTTGAAGAACCAGCTTGTTCTCATAAAATCAAACTCAATTGAACAGATTAATTAATGAAATTACTGTGTGGCCAGGTTGGCTCAGTGGTAGAGCAGGTGCACGTATACTGAGAGGTTTATCCCTCGACACAGAGGTCCAAGGTTCCAATCCGACCTGTGATGATTTCCTGCATGTCTTCACTCTCTCTCACCTAGCTGTCCTATTAAAAAAGGTGGAAAAGCCCAAAAAATATAATCTAAAATTTGTTTTTTTTTATGAAATTACATGTTGAACACCTTTTTTTAAATAGTTTTTTAACCTGGTATTATTTTCATGTCATAGTCTGCCTGCTGTTTTTATGTTACTTTAATACTTCAGTTTATGTAAAACCTCATTACACAGAAGCTACACATGCAGGTGTTTTTATTCTGAAAACAAGCAGTAGCTACAGAGAATGCAGGGAAACCATCACAGGTTGGACTCAAACCCTGGACCTTCTGCATCAAGGAACAAACCTCCTCTGCATGTGTGCACCCACTCTACCAACTGAGCTAACCAGCCACAACCTGTGTTTATTTTAATCATAGAACATATATTAGGCAGCTTGCATAACAATATGTGAGTTCATTTTAATGATATAAAATATGGAGCAGAGAGAATCAGAAAGGTTTGGACACAAAGGAAGGTAAGAAGTCATCTTGACCTCTGCAGTGTAGGAGTCTCTAGCTTGTTAGTGAATAAACTTTAGAGTGAGTCTCTGTATAATAAAGTACCTGGCCCTCCCGTACTGATAACAAGCTTGCAAATATGAGGTAAAAGTTGGCATATGTTTTAGTTATATATTGTAGTTTCCTTGTGTAGTAGCACCTCCACCTGAGCAAAACTAATGTCACACAATCTCAAATTTCAATTCATAACCAATCAGAAGAATCTCAGTGACTTCCATGTTTTGATTATTGATAAATGAGGGATATCCCCATGGAACACCTCAGACATGTTGTACGTTTTGATAACTCTACAGTAAACCTACATCACATTGAATTGTGCTTTGAGCTAACTGCGAATGACAGCATGCTAACTTGCTTAATCTTAATACTATGTCATGATCGCATTTCAAATGTAAACTTATAAATTTACTTTTTTACCATGACAGAGTTGACTCAATTTCGAGAAAGGTAGAGAAAAAAAAAAAAATCCAGAAATCCGACAGCTGCTTGTCCACTCTTTATTATTAATATTTTTGGTGATGTTCACTTTTTTTTTTTACAATAATTGTCAGTATGATACAATCATAATATGACTGAGGAAAGAGAAAGAGGAAGAGAAAGACGCAGTAAAGGGACATTTATAATTGGTCTCCTGTACAGTGTTTGAAACATGTGCTCAGTAAGGCCCTGCACATAGGTAATAAGAAGGAATCTACACACCCTTATATAGTTCACACACACACACACACACACACACGATCCAGCACTTGTTAGGCAGAGACGTAGCAGTTCCTAATCATTGCTATTAACTGACACTAATGTGTCAAGCTTTATTATTTATTTAATTATTCTCCAGTTTAATAACTTTATTATATTGCTTTTACACTATGAGGACAACAAAAACAAATGCTTACTTTTTTTGTAGTCCTAGTTAAAAAAAAGTGCATTTATCACATTCATTATTACTTTATGTTGCATTTCCTGCTAAAACAGTTAATTTTTAAGACATTGATATACTTAAAGACATGGGTAAAAATCTCTTCAGATTAGTTTGTTTACACAAGAATACTTTACAGACTTGAACAACAGAGAGATCTCTACATGACAAACTCTCAGCAGCAACTAAGTGACTGGCTCACACAGACTAAAACGGGATAAAACAAGTTTAGAGCCACACTAGTGGTCCTGCAAGACACCGATGCTCTTTACGCACAAATTGATGAATGGATGAAAAATAAACCGACAAATCTACCACCGGAGGGGGAAAATCGTTCTGAATTTGTAAATTGTGTGATTGCATACAAAGTTAATGGAAAGATGTAAGCGTGTTGTGTGCTCATGTCTTTGTGCACTAGTTTAACTTGAGAAAACATTTCCAGTACAGTGACAGAAGGAATAAGGACACAGGTCTGCAGGTTAATGACACAAAAACTGAGGTTCCATTAAGACTTAGTCAAGGTCTGAGCTGGAACAAAAACAGAACACAATGGCTGTTCTGTCTAATAAACGCAAAGTGCAAAAACACTCAACATTCAAATTTGTATTTGGTGAATATTAGCTTCATGTTCGGTCTGAATGCGTTTCCTCCGGTTTTGTGCTCAACTTTTTAGTCTAAGCTCTGCCTCGTCATATACTGATATATTAACTCATATATTGACCGATATTGCACTATTCCTTCCTTCTCTTTTGTATATTTTTTGTAAAATTGTAAATTCTATTGTATTTTTTTATATTCTTACCATCAACTCTGTTTTTATTCTTAATATGTTAAGTGTTGTACTTTGAGAGCAAACATTACCAGAGTCAAATTCCTTGTTTGTCTACGCAAACCTGGCCAATAAAGCTGATTCAGATTCTGATCAGTCTCAGCTGTAGTTAAGCTCAGCTGTGCTTTAGCCAGGTTTATGTCATATCATTTAGACCGTAATAACGAGCGACAGGGTTAGGAAATAAACTTCATGTCATCCTCCGAGTTTTAATTCCAAGTCTGAGATGTTGGGAATAGTGACAATATCTCCCCCTTGGGTTAGGGTTAAGTATTAACAAAAACAGAAAAACAAAAAACAAAATAAAGTTATCAACAAACAGAATGGCTGCAAGCCACGCTGGCAGTTACATCTAAATCTTAATTAACATCCCAAAGTAACAGGACTTAAAGGACCAGTGTGTAGGATTTAGTACCATCTACTGTAGCGGTGATGTGTCAGATTGCAGCCAACTGAATACCCCTCTCCTCACCCCTCCCTTTGCAAGGGTGTAGTAGAACCTATGGTGGGCTTCAGTTAACAAAAAGTGAAAGATCCTTTTTAGAACCAGTTTTTGGTTTGTTTGTACTGTAGAAACATGGCAGTGCAACATGACAGGCTCCGTGGAAGAGGACCCGCTCCCTATGTAAATATGAAGGGCTCATTATAAGCTAATAAAAACTTAGTTTCAGGTGATTATACACTAATGAAAACACTATTATTAATACTATATTCCATTTCTGCCAATAGATCCCCCTAAATCCCACACACTGCTCCTTTAAAAGGAGCTATACAGTGTTTGTTTGTGTCTGATTTAACTTGTTAATGAACCACTCCAAATACATAACACTGCAAAATTAGCTAATTTAGGCTGTTTAAATGACTACAAGGCAATCAAAGGGGTAACCAACACTCCCAAGTCAGTCAGAATAATGGGAGGTGTTCCTCTTCATCACATTCTGCCCAAAGTGTGTGAATGCAGAATTTTAACTGAAGGTTTGCAAGCATCTTAACATGCATGCTAGCAACTATTGGATAGCATGGTGATATTCCATACAACATTTCCAATTTTAGGTTAGTATGCTAATAATCTTGTCATGCTAAAGGTAGCATGATAAAATGTATAATGTTTGGCTTGTACTTTAAAGTGTGTGTTTTCATACATTAAGCAGGACAATCTGCTATAGCATGCTTAGCTTAGCAGTCATGTCAAATATAGCTGAGGCAGACTGAAATAATTTTGAGAGATATCCTGTCAGGCAGACCAGTAAAGCTAAAGTGGGTACAGGTGAGTGGGCACAGCCAGAAGAACACACAGCTCATCATAGACACAACAGAGAACTAGCTGCCACCCATAAAAGACTACTCTGCACATCACACATCACCTTTACCTCCAAGCAGCATTGTTTACATTCCACAACAAGAATTAGCTACACAAACTACAAAATATATACCTCTTTAAATATACAATTTGAATAAGCATCACACAAGATGAAAATATACTGGTCATTTTTTTAAGATAACGCTTTGTTGTTCATCACACCTACATACACTGCAAATATACAGGAATATAAATATAG
Organism: Perca fluviatilis; assembly: GCF_010015445.1. Classification (NCBI taxonomy): domain Eukaryota; kingdom Metazoa; phylum Chordata; class Actinopteri; order Perciformes; family Percidae; genus Perca; species Perca fluviatilis. The sequence goes on along the minus strand of NC_053115.1, from coordinate 17,142,201 downwards.
TCCATTTAATTGTTAACACCATGGCTTAGAATATTGTGATAAAAAAATAAATAAAGGTATCCCCTTCCATGTAACAGGAACTTGAATGTGTGAAATGAATCAAGTTCAGGTAATATATGTCCATCTTATTAATGATACCCGTTCAGACTGGTTTAACATGGAGTCAAAGATCTTCATCACAAACGAACCGTAATGTTTGTTTCAGTAACACTTCATGAGGTTTATTATTCCACAAATATACAGAAACAGTGTGCATGTGTGCAATTGAGCATATGTGCGAGATTAATATTCCATTACTTGGATATCTGTTCCATAAATTCCTCAATCTTTGCTGGATTTTCTATTTCATATTCATTATGTTTTTGGTCCATATTGAACATAGTTTGTGCTGCAATAGAAATATATATTGCTTACTCATTGTGTGGGACATATTCAACGGCAGCAAGTATTTCAATTCCAAGCTTCAAAACTATACATCAACAATTAAGGTTATTAATTTAACTGTGCACAATAATTGTGTAAAATCTCTTTGTGCTTTTGTAGCATTATAGGAAGAACATTAAAAATGCATTAAGCGAGGAATGGGCATTTGTTTCAACTTCACATGAACAAGCTGTGCTTTCTGTCACTGAAGAATTTGAATGTTTTATGTTTCAGTCTCATGAGCTTAAAACAAGCTCTTTGTAGTTCACTTTCAACACAACTCAGCATATCCTTTCTTTATACTTAAACATAAATACGTACATTTCAAGTGCTTTGTTGTCTACAATTTACTCAGGAGGGGAAACTAAAACCAGTGATTTTCACATGTTATAACATGAGAATGTGGCTTTAGAACATAAATAATATCCTATATCTATGCTATTATACTGCATACCACTGTTTACAGATACACAATACTGGCTACATTCAAAACACAGCAGGGAATGGAACATAGATGGATGTCTTTAGAGCAGCCTTAAGCATAGTTTACAATACACAGAGCTCTGTGAAAACAGATCTACACAATGAGAAGTGTTTTCTAGCTCAAACATAAAAACAGAGGTGCTTGTGTAGACGTACTGTATATGTACTTACTGAAACCACTGCATAAGAAAAACTTAGACTGTATGGCACACAGTACCACTACGGAGGACAGGCTTAAAACCTTAAAATAATAAACTCACATTCGTCTTGGCTCTCTGTGCCAGTGAAAACCAGTTCAACCAGCAGGACCACACCGACTCCACTACATTCACTCTTTCAGATCCCCTGCTCTGTGCAGATGGGGATGTGCATTAACATTAAACTGTGTGTGTGGGAGGGGGGGGTTGTGTCAGCTGAGGTTCCTTATACTAAGTCAAAAAAAAGAGAATCACAGAACTTCATCTTAAGCACATAAATCCTGTGATGTTATATACAGAATAGATATAGACTTACAGTGTGTCACTGTCAGTCTCACCCTGATTTCAGTGTAAAGAGTGAATTTTGTCTTTTTTCCCATCCTGCTGCAGGTGGTTCCTTGGTATTATTTTGGAAAGTGTGTGTTCAGATAAATTGGGCGGCTACATACAGTTTTTGGTGTTAGTCGGCCAGTGGTGGGGATTCTCGACGCTGCAGTGACCCTCGGTGGAGACTTTATGGCTGGAAGGTAAACTGTGCTACTGGGTGTCAGAGGGGTGTTTGGACAGCAGTCAAGAGTCAGACTCTGGCGTGGCGGGCGTGGTCGGTGTAGTCGGTGTGGTGGGGCTGATGGCAGCGTTCTGGTAGCTCGTACCGTAGCAGCTGTTTGGAGACAGGGAGTTGGCATCCAGGGTCTTGGTCCCTCCTGGAGTCAGGTAGGCCTTATGTGCTGGTGCTGATGAAGGCGCCTCGCCAGGCTTGGCGCCGAGGATGAACCTGGCCTCGTCCTGCTCCTCCAGGTTGGACATGTCCTTCATCATGGTTTTACGGTAGGAGACAGACAGCTTGTTGGAGCCGTCTGACATCAGGTTTAAGCGACGGGCGATAAAGACAACAGGGAGAGGAAGCATGGCCACGATAATGAGAGCGAAGCACATGGCCAGTGCCCAGGGGGGATAGCTCTGGAAGCGTTCCTGAGCCTGCAGACACGAACAGAGGGTTTAGTGATTATGTAAAATCCAAAGAAAAATGTTTTCTCTAAATGAAGAGGAGCATAAATAGTTACAAATATTTGCCTTTATTTACAAATTGTAATAGAGATAAGCATGTTGTTTGCTACAATGCTTTTTGCCATGCTAGCTGCATGGCTCTAGGGTAGGGTGACCCGATGTCCCCGTTTTCAGGGCACAGTCCCTGTTTTTGGTGGCTTGTCCCCGGAAATGTCCTTGTTTCTAAGTATGTGTTAAAAAAATAAAGTAACATTAACTGGAAATGTCCCAGGTTGTGATTTCAGAAATCTGGTCACCTTACTCTTGGGGTGACAATGTCAATCTGGTGGACGGTCGGCCCACCACTTTGGTTCAGGCTGAAATATCTTAACAACTATTGGATGATAGCCATGTCATTTATAACACACACACACACACACACACACACACACACACACACACACACACACACACACACACACACACACACACACACACACACACACACACACACACACACACACACACACACACACACACACACACACACAGAGTGACTGACCAGCTCTTCGACCCAGGCATTGTATCCTGGTGGGCTGATGGCCATCTCTATCACAGTGGCTGAGATGAGCACAATGAGACACAGAGGGGAGACGTACTTCCACAGGTAGAAATAGATTATACATGGTCGGAAACCCAACATGTCCTCCAGATCCTGCATGAACCTGATGGAGGAAAGAACAACAAAAACATTAATGATCATATCCCTTTGTACAATTTTACGCTTATTTAAATTTCCTTTGTTCCAGTTTTATTTCTATATTTCAAATTTGAGCGTGATGAATTGCAGACATGCACATAAATCCTACAGCCAGTTGTACCTTTTTGTGCCATAAATCCAAGCGACGGACAGATTCTCCAGGATGACCACTACTGTGAGAGGCAGTCCGGCAGAGTAATCATCAAACATGGTGACAAAGTAATTCCCTGAGCGTTGAACGAACAACAGGCCACAGAAGAAGGCCACAATGCAGCAACACACTGAAACAAACCCAGAGAACAAAAAAAAAAGAGTGCTCCTTGAGAGGAAAATATTAGATTTTAGTCTAATAGATGAGAATATGGAAAATAAAGGGTTTTATAGGCAGTAAGCTGTTTTATTTATGTGTGTTTTGCATTCCGTACACTCTGAGCAATAATACAAAGCCTAATATGGTGCTGAGTAAGGGGTTTCAACTACTATATACTGTATATTAGCATAAAGTGTCCTGTCAGTGGGGGGGTTACCTGTGAAAAGCTCCTTCTGGACCTTGTAGGCGTCGAGGACAGGTGTGGTGATGCCGGTCATAGTGCCGATCATGCTGCCCAGACCGAGGTTGATGAGCATGAAGAAGAACATGACAGACCAGAACGGAGACCCTGGGAAATGGGTCATGGCTTCTGTGAAGGCGATGAAGGCCAGGCCAGTGCCCTGGACAGACTGCAGAGAGACGGTAAGAGGACTGAAATCAAGTAACAGACTAACTGAGGTGTGAAAAGAGTCGAATACAGAACGTGCTATGGATTTGGCTTTATCTGGACTGTTGCTAAAGACTCACCTTGTTAAGCTCGTCCTCCAGGAGACAAGGCTCCAGACCCAGCTGGGCGAAGCTGCCCTCTTTAACCGCCTTGATGACCCCGTACATTTCAGCGTAGTCTGATGTGGTGAGATGGGAGAAGTTTACATGTGGAGGGATGAGATCGTGGCTCAGGACGTCAGAGTTGAGGTATCCCAGGATCTTCTCTGCATTCCTACAGAGATAAAAGAATCACAATCAACTTTATTGGTCAAGTATGTTGACATATCGTAGGAATTTAAGTCTGGTTCTGAGTCCCTCTCAACAGTGCAGAGAACACATTTACAGGATGATACAGATACAGACATACAGCTAAACAAATATATTAAGCAAACTTAAACATGTATATATTATATACAGGCAAGAGCTGGACGCCATTATATCTATTTAAAGGTTAGATTGTTATGTACTGTATACAGGTAATGGAATAAATACTGTTTGTTTTTTTAAAGATTCATTTTTGGGCTTTTCTGCCTTTATTTGACAGGACAGCTAGGTGAGAAAGGGGAAAGAGGGGGAAGACATGCAGAAAATCGTCACAGGTCGGATTTGAACCCTGGACCTCTGCGTCGAGGCATAGACCTCCAAGTATATGTGCGCCTACGCTGCCCACTGATCCAACCCGGCCACACAAAGGTGGTTTTATGTGCATATATTGAGAGTGTATGTACAGTAGCCTACAGTATATGCAGTCTGCTTTTACTTGAGTATGACTATTTTAAAGACGATTTCATAAACTTTCATTAACCTAATTTCTGTACTCTCATGATGTTTTTTAATTTCCTGTATGTAGTGAACATTTTCGGTTTAGCTACGCAACAATTGTTAACAAACAAATGGCTGAGACGGTCAAGCTCTTTTTAATTTTTTTTGTCTTAAAGATTGTTTGCATACAGAATGGTGCTGAAAGGGATACTTTGCCGATTTATAATCCAGCTCGGTGTCATCTTTGTGTGGGCAGTGTTTTTCGATGAAAAGTGTTTGGCTACCCTCCGTGGCACCAGTGCACGAAGAAGTGGAGCAGTGGAGGTCTGCCGAGATCCGCCCAATGTTTCATGCCAGTCTTACGTGATGCATTTCACTTCATCTGGATGAGCAGGGAGCTACGTGAACTAGCACCACAGAAGGAAGCTAAACACACTGCCCACACTGCCATGACTCAGAGCTGGATTTAGTTAATAGTGTCTGCAGGTGTGAACTTACTCTACGACACACTTTTCATTCATGATGTTGGCCTTGAAGCCCAGCACGGCGAACACCACCAGCGTGGCCAGAATGGAAGTGAGGAAGTTGATGAGAGAGACGAGCACGGCATCAAAATGACAGTTATTATCGATCTTATTGTAACTAGAGAAGGCTATGACTCCTCCAAACCCCAGACCCAGGGCGAAGAAGACCTGGGTGGCTGCCTCCCTCCACACTTGGGGCTCCAGCATCTTCTCCAACTGTGAGATGGAGAGAGACAGTCAGACTTTTGCGCATTTTCCAACATGACTGATAAAAAATACTGTGAGGAAGAAAGTCTCACCTTAGGAGTGAACATGTGAGCAATGCCATCCACTGATCCCTTCAGCATTAAACCTCTGACCAGGAAACAGAACAGCACCACATATGGAAAAAGGGAGCTGAAATACATCACCTGTAAAAGTGGAAAAGAGAAAACATACATTCAGGAAAGAGAAACCGGTGGTCTTCTTTATAGTTTTCTTTCATCAAGCAATCTACTACCTTCCCAGAGGAGGCAATCCCTCTAATGACGGCGAGGCAGACGATGATCCATGCCACCAGCAGAGACAGGGTCATTTTTATGTTAAGGCCGCCGCTCTCTGCGATGGTGCTGGTGATGTTCAGCGTCTGACGGTACCAGAAGTAGGTTGTGGCTGAGCTTTTGTCACACTCCGGCTCCACAACTGTATTGTGTAGACAGAAGGAGATGGAGCTTTAGTTTAGGTGATAATGAAAGAGAAATGGGTGTGAAGATGCAGTAGGGAGGTTTGGATGTCGCAGAGAGTGCAGAAGGAGAAAAATAATGAGTGTTTGTACAGGGTCAATATCTCAATTCTCGGCTGGTTTACACCTCTCACACGTAAAGGGAGCTAAACAAGGTCATCTGTGTGCTTTGTATGCAAAGCATGAACCTCCAATTCACAACAACTGATTTTTTTTTTTACAGTTCACACAGTATTCTCATGTATGTATATATATATATATATATATATATATATATATATATATATATATATATATATATATATATATATATATAGGCTACTCTGTGTGAGTTTAGAGTCAGCAGTGTTGGGATTCTCCACATAGTATTACAGGATGGTGCAGATTCATGCAGATTCACAAAAAGACACATAAACACATACAGGTGTAGGGAAAGCTCTTTGTAGATGTATGAGAATCTAAATCTGATGAAATCAAGATGGCCTCTGCTAAATTAAGGTTCCATCATGATGCTTTGTCTGTCCCACTGGATACAGAACGTATGAGAAGCACACAGACAGCGAAATGTTTTACACTCGGCTGCTGTTCTTCAGTCTGAATCTCTGCTCCCCGTCTTCCTGTCAGCAGCCTCAGCCTTACTGAGTCATACGTCATGCTGAGTGTTTCTTGGCTGCCTCTAATCAAATGAACTCCATAGTGTTTTAATCTGGATTATGTCCGTGAAGTTGTGACAGAAAATTGTAAGGAAGTTAACACAATCTGTCTGATCTGATGCTTACTAGGTGTGTCAACATGCTGAAGCTGCAAATGTAATCCTAAAGCTTGTAACATGTCTGCATTTAGCTTGTGCTAAAATGTGCGCCAACTCTAGCCACTTTCAAATCTAAATTACAGTAAAAACTCTGATGTTTTTCTGTGCCTTTGATTGATTGATTCCTCTACTGCACTTGTATTTCCTTTACTAAATCTGTGGCAACTTGTTTCTGACATTATCTTTCTTGTCTATGATTTCAAGCTATGCGAGCAGCATGGCTCTATGGATGGAAATGTCATTCGGTCTGAATATATCGAAATATCTATATCGAAATATCTCAACAAGCATTGGATGGATTGCCATTCAATTTTGTGAAGACATTCATGTTTCCGAGCGGATGAATCCTACTGACTATGGTGACCTCCTGACTTTTCATTTTGTGCCACCATAAGGTTAACATTTTGTTTTTTTAGTAAAATATTTCCTACAAAACTAATGATATTCCCATCAACCGCAGCTGCACTTTGTGTTTAGTGCTAATTAGCATATGTTAGCATTGTCTTTGTGAGCATGTTAGCATTATGAGATTAGCATTTAGCTCAAAGCACTGCTGTGTCTAAGTACAGCCTCAGAGCCACTAGCAGGGCTGAAGAATGTTTTGCTATTTGTGTTTTTTAATTTATTTCATTTTAATCAATGTCAAAATCTATTTTTCTCTTTATTGTGTTTTTAAATGTTGTTCAAACACATTAATTTGCTTTATGCAAACCACCTGACAGTACATCATCTCTGTGTTTAATATGTGGTACACCTATACCTTCCCTTGTCTGTTTAGTATTTAATGTCACTCACTGGCAAGTGTCCCATTCCTTCTGATTGGACACTCGCTCCATGGAAGAGGATACTGGAAGGACTGGAAGAAATAGAAGATACTCCAGCCGATGATCACATTATAGTAGAGACCCACAAAGCCACACACCTAGATGGATAGATAGATAGATAGATAGATAGATAGATAGATAGATAGATAGATAGATAGATTGTTACCAATACATTACAGTAACAGAAATGATCAATATAAGCTGTCACATTTCATATCTCCACTAATTGTATAATAAGATCTGTACAGCGGGAGAAAAGCAAGCAAATGAGGCAGCATGCTTTGTGCATGTCCCATGTTGCTGTCAGTCTTCTGAGCAGTCTTGCCAGCCAGGACATTCACAAGCTAAATAAGGCTGAGGAAAGCATAAATAATTAAAGCGCTCTCTATTCAACACTGATCTTCTACGAGATATTTATAGCTACTTCTGCGCCAGCCGTGCAACTCTAAAGAAAGGCTACCTTTCCCTTTTAAGCATGTCAATACCGCCTATAAACCGAAGAGAGCCTGAGGCAGTGTGAAGGCTGTTGTGGTGAGTCCAGATGTTCCTGTAACTTTATCCTGCTTATTGCCATATCAGTTTCATGGTTGTTACATGCTATAAACATGCAAGGCACACAAAACAACATACTTCATTTGAATTAATTGGGGATCAAATTGTTATTTGTCTCTTAGATAGATAGATAGATAGATGGATAGATAGATCGATAGATAGATGGTTTGCTCATGAAGACAAAAGGCATAGTATGATCATGTTTTTTATCCTTATACTTGTGCCCATAAGGTATAGCAGATGTGCTTCTGTTTTAACCACAGGCTTTAGCAGCTGTTCCCCTATTACAACCTCCCTGATTCTAATCAGAAGAACCACACCTTTTCTCTCTACTTCGCTGCTGTCAAACTGCTTTTCCGAGGCGACATAAAGCCTTTACAGCACACTAAAGAAAGTGTTGTCAAGTGTGTGTTTTAGGCTTACAGCTATAGAGCTGATAGATGCTGAAAATAAAAATATGTGCTGTCAAGTGTGTGTTTTAGGCTTACAGCTATAGAGCTGATAGATGCTGAAAATAAAAATATGTGCTCCCGTTACCATCAGGCTGGACATTCCTATCCCACCCAGACTGGGACAGACGTAGTTCCAGACCCCGATGCTCCCACGTCGGATCTTCTGACCCACAGCCAGCTCCAAGAAGAAGAGCGGGATGCCGATGAGGAGGAGGAGGATGAAGTAGGGAACCAAATAGGCACCTGAAAAACGGGGAACAGGGCTTATACTGCACATTCTATGAAGCATTTCAAGGCAAGTGTGTCAATTTGTACAGTTAAAAAAATGGAGACATATATCTCAGACAGATTAACAGATGTAGAAAAACAACAGTGTCCTTAATTTTGTCTTTTGTAATTGTATTTGTCTGACAATTGGCACAAGTATTTTCCTAAAGAATAATAAAGGAAACAAACTAATTCACTAACAAAAATGTAGTTGTTGTGGTAGGAATTATCCAGAAGAGTGGACTATTTACAATTTAATCTTTGACTTGAAATAAGTAAAATTGACATTACCATATTGCTGCAGATGTTCAGCTTTTGCTGAGAAGAGAACTTTCCTTGTTTATTTGTAAATGACAGTAAATCAGATGTTTTGAGGCTGTGGTGCGGCTTGTATTAGACTGCATCCAGTTTTTAATATTGTCTACCTCATTTACATGCAGAGGACCGAAAGTTTCTAATACTTTTGGTCCTCTGCATGTAAATGAACACAGAAATGAATCAGCACCTTTTTGAAAGAGTGGTATGTTGTATTATAAGGACTGGGCCACATTACACAGGCTTTACAAAAAAATTGATTTGTAGTAAATGGATTAAAACAAATAGACTGGTTTGTTCCTTTAACAATGTGAGTATAAACATCACTGTTTTAAAAGCAGAAACATTTGTACAGAAGTTCAACAACTTTGCAGCAGTTTAACTTGCAAAATGTGATTCAGTGAGATGTATGTACCCAACCCAACATCCAGCTCCTCTCAAACTTAAGGTCCTTGACTTTACTGATGAATATTCTTTGAATTTCATTTTCATTTTGATGGAAGTCTAAATTTGGCACTTTGCAGCTTAATCCATAGAGACATAATCAGGATGCAACTTTGCTTTGTAAAGAGTGAGTCATTATCTGAGACTTATAGTAGGCAAACACATACTACTAATAATACATCAAAAGAAGGAATTACATACAGTGGCACACACATTTGATAGTGGGTGGAGTAATGCGGCAGAGAGAAAAGAGAGGGGGCGAAGGGCTAAATCAAAAGAGTGGAAATAGAGAGAATAGTGAAGTAAAATGTAGTGAGGAGTTGGGGCCTTTGCCAAGATTTCCAAATCCATCCTATCACCAGCATAAAAACGTGTCAACGGAGGGGAAAACGATAGAGGATGTCATGAAAGACATGACGAGGAAAGAAAAAACATAACTGAGAGAAGCCCACACAGCAATAATTCCACAGAAACTACACAGACTTTTCTGTAATTGGCTGCCAGACAGACACTTACGGAGTGAAAAATGGCCGTTCGTCAGGTCACATAATTGTCTGGGAGGCTACTGTATCTATAAGCAATAAATCCTGCCTATGTATGCAGTTATTCAGACACAGGCAGTAATGCAGCAAACACAACAACATAAAAGACTTGGATCAATGTGAGCAGTAACATGTCTATCAATCCATGATGACACAGTGTTTTCCTACCTAAACTCAGGTTTCCACAGTGTATGCCTGCGATTACAAGCACAAGAATAAATCCTCATCACTATTGCATTTTTTACCAGAGTATCAGTGGAGCCTGACCTGCCCTGTCGACAGTAGTAATCAATAGTGCAGCTATATTTAGACCTGGCTTTTTCCAGCACAATACAGCTGCTCTATTGGCATTTCTGTCCTGAAAGGAAGATCTACTGTTGCTGCGTCCGGAGCTTAGTGCCGCCCAAGACGTATGTGTGGTGTAGCCAGACCTTACTCCACAGCGCTGTGGAGATAGGTCTAGCAATGCAAGACTATATTGTCACTATCAGAAAGAGTCATGATAACATCCTTCCACTGTTGGCTTTTAAGCCAAAATAAAGTTACTGAGTTTAAAAACCTTTTAAAAAAATGAAAAGGAACTGTAGTAAATGTCTACTTTGACAGTAAATGTGATCAGTCACTTGGTTGACTGTGCCTTGTGCAACACTGCAGCTTGGACTAATGCAAGTGACTCACCTCCTCCATTTTTCTGGCACAGGTAAGGGAAGCGCCACACGTTCCCCAGGCCTACAGAGAAGCCCACCTGGGCCAATATGTACTGCAGTTTGCTGTTCCAGGCGGGGCGTCCATCGTCTTCGGGCACCTCTATCTGCGGGACCTTTTTCCCGGTGGCCCCTATGACGTTCAGGGAGCTGCTCTTGTAGTCCAGCGGCTCCTCGTGTGCGAGCAGGTCAGCCACCGACTCTGTGACGTGCTCATTGCTCTGCTCACGCTGCGTCACCTTGCTGTTCTTAGGCATCAGGGAGGCTGAGGGTGGGGAAGGGGGTGGGGGTGGAGAGAGAAAGAGAGAGCGAGACAGAGTCTGATGGGAACAGAACGAGGTGATACAAGCGGAAAGTGGAGAAGAGGTGGGACGGATGTAGCTATAGGAGAGATGCTGAGGGGTGACAGCTAGATTTCAGGTCTGGGCCTCAGTCCTGCATCAGAAAAAACAGAAAGGTCAAATAGAAAATTGTGTTTCAAGGACATCATCAGAAATGTAAATGTAATAATTTTTTATTATTGGACAAAAATCCCATAAATAGTCTCCATTTTAAATAAATGAATGTCAGGTTTGTTCCCGTGTCAAGGCTTATTTAATGTACAGTAATTCTAAGCTTCCTTTTCCTGGCTGTGATCCTTAAATAACACTTCACACAGTTGCTGACACAATTATTCCTCCATTTAGCGCTCGGTTAGGCTCGTAATTAGACACATGGATTGTAAGACATAGTTATGACTCTCCAGAGTCATGAAGGATGTCAACATAAAGACAGGAGACCATTCATCACACCTGTGTGTTAACTTAACCCGATTATTTCAACAAAAACTCAGCAGGGAATTAAACAGACCACAGCTCTTTGTCGCTCATGCAATGTTTTTGAATCCAAAAAAATTCTCAATCCTGCAAATTGTTCTGCAAAGCTTAACTTTAGTGAAGCTTTTTCCCCTGTAAATCCCCTAATCCTCTGAAGCCTTGCTGCAACATCCCGCCTCACCCCTCTTTCAGAGAGTGGTTGGTTCGACCTAAACGTAATGGAGGAAGTGAACATGATGCTTTGGATGAAGTGCCGTCATGTGTTCTCTTGATCCACATCACAAGCCCCCTGTGCAGGCTCATTACTTATTGAGTGGGTCGTTTCTCTACTATAAAAATCTGCCGTCCACTGACATGCAAAAATGCAAAGCTTAGGTTATTTGAACACTGTTTCAAATGCAGAGGAAAAGATGAATAAAACAAACAACAGGATATGAATAGAGACTATCTCACAATTTTTTATTCTCTGTGTTGGGAGTGGCTGATCAAATCACCAAAGTCCTGTCAAAGCAGAAGGAAAGTGTATGACAAAAGGAACCAGTAGAGAACTGGGGCTGAATGAAGATGCTGCAGATGCAGAGTGTGATGCAACAGCAATGATATGCACGAGTCTTCATCGTCACAACACTCACTGCTGACATCAGCCTAAACAAACGCTGTAACTACCAGCAGATTCCCCACAAAAAAACATAAACTCCACGCAGTCTCATAGCTCCTGTCAGTGAAACACGCCAGAAACCTGCTTTCCTTGTTTCCATATTTTTCATCCCACAGCAGATTTCCTCCTCTGTGCATGTCAAGATGAGCCTGTGATGCAATAATCCACGGACATTTCACAAGTGTTCATAATCCGGTGTGCATTAACTGTAAAGCCCCCAGTGCTGCTTTTCTGTCTTGTCATTCAATCCCATCCTACAGTATACAAGACACGTAATATCAATCAGTGGCTGCATCATCCAGCCAACGCTGAGAAATGAAAACACCCAATGAATAATCCTGCTGGAAAAAAAAAACACTGATGCTAAGAGTCATTTTCAGTACTGAGATAAAAACTGAAAAATTGTATTAGGCCTACCTATGATTATATAACCTGCACGAATATCTGCCTGATTTTTGTTGCCTATTCATAGATTCTGCATAACTTTCTTCATAACAAGGTAAAGCATGCACATATTCAGGGTATTTCTTCAACACCACATACTGTACACCAATTCTACTAAGCGACTTGGACTTGCATCGACACCAGAGGGTGCAAATATAGAGTAATTTTCTGTACAACAATGATGTTGTTTTATTTAGGAAATAATGTCTGCCTTAATGTACAGGACAGCGGTTTGTCATGCAGCTGTCTTCTGTTGTGACTCCATGTTCTTAGACATGATACTGGATGTACAAAACTGGAGTGAAACTAACATTTATTTTCAATGTTGATTAATCTGCAGATTATATATTCGATACTAGAGAAAAGCAGGAATGGAATAGGGAATAATATGGAGCCCCTAAAGGGACATGGGGGATTTTTTTTCTTCTAGTGTGCACAAGAAGAAAAAAAATCACGAGAAACCAATCAGAGTATCAGTTAGAATGGCTGCCGAGGAGGAGGTATTCATTTTCCTGAAAACGCAACAAATGTACCTGATAGTGTCATCAACAAACTTAAAGTTGATAAGGTAACTCTTAACCGATTTCAAGCTGTGAATGGGAAATAACTTTAGCCACGTAATGTTAGCAGTACCTGGTTAGCATCATTTTGCTAGCCCTTGATTGGTTTCCTGTGAGCACGAGATACTTGAAATCCTGCTCACGAGAAAGTTTCTCCTGCGTACCAAAAGATAAATAAAATTTCCCATGGCCCTTTAGGGCCTGTGTAACTTGATTATTGTCACCCAAGCTTGTTTTTGTAAATAAATCCCTGTTAAAAGGTGCAGCAGGTAAGATTTATAAAACTAACGTTCTGTCATATTTGCTGAAACTGACCCTATGTTCCAGTAGAACTACATCAAGTATGTAATTTAAAAAAAAAATCTGGCTCCTCTGGCACCACCTACAGCCTGTAGTGCGATTTGCAAAAATCCACCACTCCCTGTTCAGATGCTCCAATCAGGGCGTGTCTAACTGCGTGTCAATCATGCACAAGCATTCATTCTCCCTTGTGGGGGGAGGGGCTTAGGAGAATGTTTTGGGCTCTAGCAGAAAGGGGGGAGGGACTGAGAAGTTGTTGATGTTCAAATTTTTTTGGCTAAGTCCTGGATCTTCCCAATCCTACCTACAGCACCTTTAAGAAATCACACTGGTAACTTTCCACCAAGTAACTGACTGACCACTAACTGTGAACACACTAGCCTACTGTTTTCACTGTCAGACAAGTTATATTTAAATAGATAGTAATGAGATTTCCTCTACTTCCTCTAAAGCAATATAAATAATGGGATGTAAACCGCAGATTCTGCAGGTATCAGCTTCAGTAGCCTAATCAGTCCTGTTTAAATGTCAAACACTTGTTTGCCTTGATTACCAGCCTCTTTTACAAGTCTGACCCACAGTGGTAAACTAAATATCTGAAGCCTTTAACAACCAACTTATTTAATACTTTAGCAGCCCATTAGATCTCAGAACGTTAACAAACAATTGACCGGGACCAGTGTAAATCTGAAGACATTGATTTGAATAGAGCGACTGCAGGTCGTGTAAACCTTGTGGATGCCCTCACTAAGCAACAGCACCGCACAGATCACTCATTGTTAACACCAGGTGACCCATCTGGTGCTGATGCCGATAGCCCAGTGTTTTCATCTCTGATCTTCCCGCCCATCACGAGTGAGGCGACGACTTGTAAACATGCACAATCAAGGTCAAAGACGATTATTCTCTGACCTCTGCTCTGTGTAAACTGGAGCACATTTCAGTGACGATGCAAATTGCACGCGCACTTCACACGAAGCTGCGTTTAAGCCATAAAACAAAGCGATTACAACTATTTTCCAGGTGTCTGTGAACTTTCTTTTTTTTTTTTTTTTTAAAGCCAGGTGATAACACCTAAGAAGAAGAAAGCTGCACAGTGAGGGGATGTTAGGAAAAAAAAAGAAGCTTTCTCACCGTGAGTCTCTAGCAGAGGTCAACAATATCCAGGGTTTATGATGAACGCAGGAAATGTGTAGAGATGCATGAATACATCCGCCGGGCAGCAGCTGTGTGTCGGTATGGTACTGACTGACGCTCGCAGGACTACTGGAGGACGGAGGATCACATGCTGCTCTGGCTACAATTAACATGCAGGGTGGAGAGTCCCGGGCGCACCGTGACGCACAAAGTGCTGCTCATGATCAACAATGACAAATGATCACCTGCCACTCACTTTTTGTTTGAGACTTCCGCACATATCGTAGCATCTGTGCACGAGAAGGTGGGATGCTGAGAGGAAAAAACGGGATTTGTCAAGGTTATCCACTCCTACCTGAGGAAGTGATGGTATGACGCAGCTTTCGTCATTTCAATTGATAAAACATTTAAGCCATTTAACACTGGCCTGTCAGGATGGAGGACCCCCCTCTCCCCCACGCACACACAAAAACACACTCATGCTTTTCTAAAGGTAACAAAAATAGTGTTGAGGTTTTGTTGGCAACGCCCCAAAAACAGCTAAAACAGTGAGGCTGTTGGTTTTAACTGTGAAACACACGAGCAAGCTTTTTTCCACTGCTCAACAATGAATAAGCATTAATATATGAACAATAAATTAATAATACAGTTAAAGGGAGAAAAGAAGGACATTTTGCACTTGAAGAAGAGCAATTGTGTTATTACCTTCTACCAGTAATGTAAGACTACACGTAGTAAATATTATACTTAAGTAATGCTCATGATGATTTATTGCATGCATTAATGACTGTACATGTAGGATTATAATAATGTTGCAGAAATAATGTTGTACATGTAGTGGGCCAAGATGGAGCTAATTTTAGCCGCTTTATTTGGATAGTTCAATCTATGATTGCATCAAACTTCATAAACTGATCATACAGTATGTGTTGAATGTAAAAGCGCCTTCATCTAAAAAAGACACTACAGCTGTCAAATAAATGTAGTGGAGTAGAAGTGCAAAGTAGAACATGAAAATACTCAAGTAAAGTACAAGTACTTTGAAATTGTACTGAAGTACATTCATTGAGTAAATGGACATATTTACTTTTTAATCATTGCCTTCTACTTACTGTTAACACAAGAATTACATCAACATAAAAGTCTGTTTTTCCTTTTGGACATAAATCCATTATCTGAGATAATATAATTTACATTTAATTCTCTTCATATATGACTTCACTCTAATAATCTCTGACTAACAGCTATATCTCCCTGGTCAAACTTTGGACTTGCACTGGGTGGTCATTTCTCTATTAAACATTGGACATGCGACACGACTGCAGCAGACACAGTCACCCAGGGGACCATAAATCATGCACCACCCGCCAGAATATTCTTTAACACCACAGAGATATATTATCGAGTGGCTATTTTTTATCCTGTCCTGACCGTATGGATTTATTTCATCCTCCGTTCCCACACGTCTGCCTCCTTGGTCGTCTTAATCAGATACCCTCACTTGCCTCTTGATTTTTCCATTCATCTGCATCATTATCAAACACATTTATCATTATGCAGTTTGGTCTAAGTGATGATACAGAACACAGGGGAGTAAACATGGAATAAGTGGATTTAAATTTTGTGAGGACAAAATCCTGTATAACAAGCATTAATACAGTTTGAACTGTCCCTTAAATTAGACATGACCTCTACAGTACATTTGACTCACAGCTTGTGTCTACTCTCTTTATTTGTGAAGCCTTGCAGTAGGATGTTGTTGTAGCATCCAAGACAAGCTCAGGTTCTGATCTGTGTTTAGTATTTCTACAGCTGATGTTTGCTGGTGACGCTTTTGATGCACCTTCTTCGAGGTAACTGCTGGGAGCAGTTGCCACAGCAACCTCAGGATCACATAACAGACTTTGCCTCATCTCTGCACTCTCTTTTCTGCATTCCTCCCTCCACAAATTGCTTAATCCTATAGTTGAAGAACAACAAAATGCATTTAAAAAATCCACAAACATGTGTGACCTAAACTTAGAATATAGTCTCTGAGGTTTCTGTGGGATCTTATATGTGACAGATGGAGATTAATATTTATCGAATCCAAATACTTGAAGTAGTGTAAATCTACAGTGGATTAAAGATGTTTTCTTGTCCCGCTTTTTCTTTCACAACTTTTTTGATACTTTGTCTCATGGGAGAAAATGTCTCACAAGAAATCTCTGACATTGAAATGGAAAACATGTCTGAGACATATTTAGACTGAAACAAGTCTAACAGGATAATAAAGTCTGATGAAGCCAGTTTAAGAACAAGGAATAAAGTAATGTAGCATAACAATGAGGCGACTGTAAAGTCACACTGTCTTCTTCCACAAAAAGGTGTTCTTGATCAAGGCAGTACAGCCTCAAGTGCTGCAGGGCATCTGCTAAGTGGGCAGCGGTGTGTCACTCAGTGATACACTCATAATTTTTCGGGTTTTTATTAAGCCTGCATCAGCAGCCTTGCAGGCCTGTGGGACTGTTGGCACCACGGTGCTGCTGCCCTCTCTGGTTAGCAAATGACCGAAACAATCCCATCTGGGTTGGAGGAGCTGCAGCTTTGCTCTGCCTTCACGTACCCTGTGTCCTTTTACTCATACCTGCATTTATTGTACATACTTTTAAACCTTTTTCTTTTTTTACCTTCACTCCTACTGTGAAAATCTGCAGTTTGTGGTTTGGTAAAAACCCTAGACATCAGTTCTTATTTCTTGTTCATTCAGCACCAGATGTTAGCAGTCGTGCTAGCAGCTCTGTGAGGCTGCACTTAGGCACAGTGGTGCGTTGAGCTAATGTTAAAGCTAATGTCAGACAATGACGATGCTAAAATGCCGATGTTTAGCAGGTATAATGTTTACCATGTTTGCTATCTTAGTTTAGTGTGTTAACATGATAACATTTGATCATTAGCACTAAACACAAAGTACAGCTGATGCTGATGTAAACATCATTTGTTTAGCAGGATCACTAAAGTTATTACAATTCATCTCAACAATTCATCTTCATCATTTGTTGCGATGTTTCACTCAAAACCACAAATGTCAACTTCATGGTGGTGCTAGCTAGAGGAAAAGTCAGGGAATCATCAAAGTCAGCAGGATTCATCCTTTGGGAACCCTGAATATCTGTACAACATTTATCCAGTAGCTGTTGATATATTTCAGTTGGGATTTAAGTGGGGGCCCAAACGAAAGACTGACATTTTCATCCATAAAGTGACACTGCTAGCATGACAAATAAAGCATAAATCTGAACTGAACACCAAAAAAGCTTGAGTGACAGTGGGCCTATTTCTCTTTGGCAAGCTTGGTGTTAATATTGGTGTTATTATTTTCTCTCTCTCTTTTTTTCTGAGTTTATTTTTATCATCCTTTTCTCTGCTCTCTGTCACAGTCCCTGCACAGTGTCCTTCCTTTTGTTATAATGAATTTCTCTCTGAAATCTTTACTTCAAATATCCGTAATGGTTTTTGTTGAATCTCATGGTCCTTGGTGTCTGACGTCAGCACCCTTTCACTGCACATTTACACTCCTCTCTGCTGTTCACCTTCAGTCGCCTCTAACTTCACATTGTCCCCCCCCCTCCTCTCCACCCCCTCCTCCCTGCTTTGCAGCACCCGCTTTCTTTTGTGCTCCCTCTCACCCACTTCCACTCACTTGCACTCATGCATTCTGCATCTGCACCACCACATCCGCCCAGTACTTTTCCTTCACTCCAGTCTCATTTATATTCCCCCCTCCCCATCTCTTTTCTATCCCCGCGCCTCCCTCCCCATCCCTTTCCTCCCTCCCCATCCCTTTCCTCCCCTTGTGTTTCGCGCTGTCTGGGTCACTCTCAGCTCCTAAAAAAAGATTCACTCCGCACTAGGCTCTGTGGTATCGCTTATCTAGTCCATTATTCTGAGTACAAGCACTTGAACAAACATTACATCTGCACTGCAGATCCTGCTGAAAGCAAGTGAATGTAAACACTTTTGACGGATGTGAATGGATGAATTGAAGCGACCAATGTCTACATTTGTCAGCCCACATGCATGCCATTGCTCTCTGTTATCAATGCACTTACAATTCATTAATGCTTGTTCTCTCACAACACCACTTCATCAGCATCATGCTTTCATGTTTATCTTTCCCTAAGATAAGGCTCTTTAATTAATGCTTAACTTATTTATTGTCAAAAAAAAAAACACTCAACAGTCTTAGCTTTCTGCTTTATCTGTCAATGCATCCTCACACTGTTGTGCATCAGTGCACAGGGACATGCTGGTGTTGTGCAGGTGTTCAGACAGTGGAGAAAGTGGGTCATGTTGGGTTCTGAGAGACGGACGGCAGTGCTCCGCCATACGGCAACACAGGTTGTAATCAAAACTGTTGTACTGTATGACGAGTCTTGTCATTAAATGGAGATACAATAAGAAACATAACAGATGAATGCATTTAAAAATCACTTGGGAGCAGTGATAGAGTGTAGTGATGAGAAACAGTAGGTGGCTCTCATTTTTCACACACATGACAGGAAATTCATCCAGGATTCAATACTGGTTCAGATGAGACAGGTGATGGATTGGTTGTCTTTTGGTTGGCAGAAATACACAAACAGATCTGTTACTAAGCATCTGTCTCACATGAAAAGCCAGGGGTGCAGTGGGCCAAGCCATGCTGTTCACCTTAATGCGAAGCACAAAAATAAAAACTCATTAAAAGCTGTTTTTCCCCTCACTAATCCATTGCAGATTTTCTCTTTGACAGCTCATTAACAAAAACCCTTGCATGGCATTCTGTTTTTGATGGTTATTATCGGATGAAACGCCTATCTGTTGCAGTATATTTAAGGTTTTATATTTCTGTGAATTTATAGCAGCAGCCTTGGTGAAATTGAGATAAATCTTTCTTCAAATATGTTACTAAAAGTGTGCAATTATAATTCCCTTCCATAAATTTGGCACCATTTTATATGTAAGCACAATTTTATTGACACACTTCAATGATGGATGAATGCTTTGGTTGAGGACACACAACTGACCTGGATATTGGGAAGAGATGCAAAGCAGGAACAACAACCCCTGCCCCCCCGCAATACTATCTTTTAAATACTGGGTGGCAGATTGCCTCGCTGGGCCTGCACGGGGACATGTGACGGTCTATAGAAGAACTTCACCAGATGGTCTCTCAAAGAGGGGCCAGTCCAGCTCACAGGGTTGAGGGCACAGCTTATGTCCCCATTTTTTTTGGACAACATAATCCTTTTAAAATACAGCAAAGGCCACTGTTTTTTTAAGTTAGTTTTGTTAGTGCAACAAGGTTGATGCAACAAATAACAGGGTCAGACTCAGTGATGTGATCAAGATGTAATTATTTGTCTGTTATACGTTTTGATTTGTAAAGGTGAACTTTGTTGTAAATTAATATGTATTTTCTGTGATAGCCTGGGTAGAGAAAACAGCATTCCTTCAAGAAGAATTTTCTTTTTTTAAGAATCTCAACAAGCTCAGATGAAAAAAAAAGACAATTGCAATGCATGGATGTGCGTATATGTTTGCATGTGTCACTAACTAATCTGAATTGTTAGCTTTTCTGTCCATAAAGCAACACACTCTAATAATTGGACGACTACCTCTCCCCCTGCTGTTGTGCAGGCTGTAATCCTACGCGTGGGAGTGCCCTACATACATGCCTCAGCATTTTATTACAGTGTATTATCAATAATAATAAAAGTGCCCACACATCCAAAAATACCCCACTGACAGATTGGTGTAGTTTGGATGATGGCTTAGGCTACAATACAGCCTGGGTTGGTGTGGTGTAATTACTGAAAGAAAAACAAGAGCAAAAAGGTTCATTGAAATGGAAGCAAACTCAAGGCTCTTAAACTAATTTCATTCAAAGTGATCTGAGGGGCAGGTCATTGTGTTCTTCAACTGATGCTGTGAGGGAATGTAACAAAATGTAAGACTATATATAGTTATTATGAAAGGAAATGAAATAGACTAGGTGCTTAGGTAAGTAAAGCTTTTAGGATTTGTATACAGGTACAATATGTACTGCATGTAGTAATGGATATATTTGATCTGTGTGTGTGTATTTTGTTTTGTTCTGTATTTCTTAGTTTGATTATAACAGAATTTCAGTATTTCTGTTTATAATACAAATTATTCAATCCAATATAAATACACACACACACACACACACACACACACACACACACACACACACACACACACACACACACACACACACACACACACACATAAACAGCACAATCAAATTTAACAAAGTTGCAATGTCAAAGTGTGAAGGATTCCAATGTGTGTTAAGGAAATGTTATTAGACTTTCTTTTTTTTTATAACAAATCATTTTTTTTAACAAAATAACTAAAGTTAAACTAGGTTTAAATATTTTTTGTTGGGTTTGAACATCATAGAATCAGGATGTTTTATATAAGTTCTACTGTAGTTTCTTCATGTTTTATTCAGAGTAGTGATGGGCCAATACTCAATACAAGTCTTCCCAGAAGATAGACATAGAGACACTCTGGCTGAGGGTTCTAAGTAAATAGTTTCAAATAGTTTTTTTTAGTCTAGACAGGTAGTGCTCTACCTTCCTGTTTAAGTGATAAACAGCTGATACGGTTGTTAGGAGGACCTTCTCTGCCCCCTACTGGTGTAAATTTGGTAAAAACGTGTTTGTTCAGTATCCAGCAGGCTGATAGGAGTACAGCTAGTAAAGACACACAAACGTTTACATAAATGGATCCTAAAGTTTGAACTCACATTGCAACTCAAATTAAAATAATTGAGTTCTGCCTGAAATAATTAGTGGGACAGATAATACATGAGAAATATACACGCTGTGACATTAAATAGCACCACCTGCCCCACTAATTGATTTCTTTTGCATCTTTGAAACCCCTTAACACAAGTATAGAAAATATATATTAACAATTACAATGCCTGAAATATGTTTTTAATTGAAAAAAGTTTCAAAGCCTACAGTAAGTATTTTAACTGCAGTAGTTATAGCAACTAAAGACACACGGTATTAACACTGTCACTTGCATGGATATTACAGTGTGGTGGTTAGCTTACCTACTGCCGATAAAGTAGGCTATTATTACAGAAAAACTGAGGGTTGTATAGGCCTACTGTACGCTGTCATGCACTAGATGTAAAGATCTAAAAAGTTCCAGTGCAGGCACACTATAAACTTCTATTATAAACAGCTGGTCCCTGACCAGGCCTTGGCCTGCTACACCTCCTGCACAAATGCAACAGCCTTGTTACATCTTTGCTCTACACATAACAGTCCGCCCCTCCTCCAAAGGAAGTGTTGTTTTCCTGCCATTTATTACTCAATACACTATCAGTGTCCTTACTTCAAGGTCGCCATGAAGCCTGTACAATAATTTTCCACAACAATTTATGTTATTCCAACTTTTTTATGCTGTCTGTACCTACATGTAGGCCAATTAACTCATACTGTATTTTAATTAATGTTAATTCACGAAGATTAGACTAATCTAATCTACTCAAATGTGTCTAATCTAGTCTGCCACTATCATTATCTTTTTGTTATTTCTAACTCAACTTCTGCCTTGACTGCACTCTAACTCCAAAGCAGACACATCCGTAGTCGAACCAAAGAGGTTACAATAATATTAATCGAATAATATTATAAAAACCTATTTGGCCGCACCCTTGTTCATAATAGGCGAGCGTACTTCCTTTTTACACGAGTGACACCCCGCTCAGCCAATCACCTTGTTCCACAGGCGTGTAGGCGGTACTTCCTTTACAGGACTGCAAGTAGTAGTCCAACATGGCGGTTATGTTGCTCGCTTGAGTGTGTAGTCGAAACCGCGTATACATTAAGAGAGTTAAAGTCTATTTCAGTGGCAGAGAGCAGACTGAAAGAGATTAGGGTAGACTGCGGATATCAGAATTTGGAAATGAAAGGGAAAGAGCGGTCACCGGTGAAGAAACGCTCCCGCGCGCCAGATGAAAGCAGAGACCGAGGAGGAAGCCACCCGGGCAGCAAGAAGCTCGGAGCCCTGTCGTCTGCTGCCGGCAACAACGGCAACGGCTCTGCTCATAGCGGCGCTTCATCCAGGAGAAGTGTACACAGTGAGAAAAGAGACATGAGGGATTTAGACGGACATAATTCATCCAGTCGGACCAGCAGCGGCTACGACTACGGGATTGTTCCGGGGAGCAAGCCGTACAGCGGCGCTGACGTCGACGCGGAAACACCCAGGTCCGGTTCACGCAGCGACCTGCGGCCTCCGTCAACCCCAGAAAACGAGTACAAGACTCTCAAAATAAGTGAACTGGGCAACCAGCTGAACGACGAGGAGATAGAAGACGGACTGTTTCACGAGTTTAAGAGATTTGGTGACGTGAGTGTTAAAATTAGCCGAGAAAACGACGACAGGGTGGCGTATGTGAACTTTAGGAGGCCTGAAGACGCCCGTTCGGCCAAACACGCCCGCGGCAAGCTGGTGCTGTACGACCGGCCTCTGAAAATAGAGACCGTTTACTCGAGCAGACGCAGAAGCCGCTCCCCTGTTTCAAAAGACAATTTCTCCCCAGGACACAGGCATCTCCACTCTCAGAGACCTCTGTCTCCCACTGGTATGGGCTACAGAGGCTACCGGTTACAGCAGCTGGCTCTGGGCCGTCTCCCCCCTCCTCCTCCTCCTCCTCCTCCAACACCACCTCACATAAGAGATCTGGAAAGAGACAGAGAGACAAGAGATTTTTCTGTGTATGATGCCAGGAATAGACCCCCGTTCGTCCCTGACTGTGCCGTTTTCCGTGATGAGGACCTAATGACCCCTGAGGATGACCAGAGGGCAAACCGGACTTTGTTTCTGGGCAACCTGGACGTCAGTGTGACAGAGAGCGACCTGAGGAGGGCGTTTGACAGGTTTGGGGTGATAACAGAGGTGGACATAAAGCGGGCAGTGAGAGGCCAGAACAACAACTATGGATTCATCAAGTTTGAGAATCTTGACATGGCTCACCGTGCCAAAGTAGCGATGTCAGGGAAAGTGTTGGGCCACAACACACTTAAAATTGGCTACGGTAAACCCACACCCTCGACCAGGCTGTGGGTGGGGGGCCTTGGACCCTGGGTTCCACTTGCTGCACTAGCCAAGGAGTTTGACCGCTTTGGCACCATCAGGACTATAGACTACAGGAAAGGTGAGGTGTGGGCTTACATCCAGTATGAAAGTTTGGATGCTGCTCAGGCTGCATGTACTCATATGAGAGGCTTCCCTCTTGGTGGCCCTGACAGAAGACTCCGGGTGGACTTTGCGGAGACGGAGCACCGCTACCAGCAGCAGCAGCAGCAGTATGTGCAGCTCCCTCTCCCCCTGCCACACTATGACTTTGTTCCTGAGCCCTTTGCCCATCGCCTTACTGACTCTGTGAGAGTGAGGGAGAGGTCTCCTCCACTTCTTTCTCGCTTCAGAGACCGGGATCTGTACTCCAGTGCTGAATGGTCTGGCATGGGCATCCATGACAGGATGCGGGGAGCAGGCTTTGATCCCATAGATCGTCTGGACAGGCGTTCCCATGACACCTGGTCAATAGAGCGTGAGCTACAAGGCCGAGATCTAAGCCGCAAAAGGAGACATTTGGATGATGGCGGCCGGCTGGATCATTCACCTGACAACGCCGACTTTGGTCTGCGTCGTCATGGCGGTTCATTAGAGCGCAGCCCTGGAGATGGGGGACGCTGCAGTGACCCTGAACGCCTGCCTCGCTCTGGCAGAACCTCCCCCATTAGAGAGCGCCAGAACGCTGGCTTTGGAGACAAGAGAAGAAAAACACTTAGCCCGGCTGCGCCAGACTCTGAGAAGGACCGCAAACGCAAAACCAGTGACCCATCTAAGAGCCCGGCGAGGAAGGAGGATCGCCTAGAACCTCTTTCCTCCTCCTTCAAGCCTGGCCAGCAGTCTAAGCCGGCAGCTGGAGGACAGAAGCTGAGTCAGGTCTGGCAGGGCGTCCTCCTGCTGAAGAACAGCAGCTTTCCCACATCACTGCACCTGCTGGAAGGGGACGTGGCCGTGGCTACCAGTCTGCTGTTGCAGGTCTCCGCGGGGGGTCAAGTGTCCCAGCTGAAGATCAGCCAGCGCCTGCGCCTGGAACAGCCCAAGCTGGATGAAGTTTCTCGTCGCATCAAGGCCGCCGGCTCCAGTGGATACGCCATCCTCCTGGCCGTGCCCGGGAAATCTGAAGACGGAGGGATCCAGGACGCCAGCAGCTCTGCCGAGAGACCACTGAAGAACCTGGTGTCCTACCTGAAGCAGAAGGAGGCGGCCGGCATCATCAGCCTCTCTGTCGGGGGCAGCCGCGACAAGGACCACGGAGGAGTCCTTCACGCTTTCCCCCCATGTGAGTTCTCACAGCAGTTTGTGGATGCTTCTGCCAAAGCCTTTGCCAAATCAGACGACGACTACATGGTGATGGTTATTATCAGAGGAGCGTCATAAAAAAAATAAATCTAAATGGTTCTTTTCACACTCATGAACTGTTAAACTGTGTGTTGCAAAAACAGGGAGAAGTAATGATAGCAAAACAGAATAACAAATGATTGTGGTCTGATTTTAAGTTTATAGAAATGAAAGTCACATTGAATTGAATACATTTTGAGAAATTGATTGATTAATAATAATATAGGCGACACGCTGCTTTCTGCTATTTAGTTGACAGATAAATGTAAATTACTTAAAGGGTACTCTGCTTAAAGTAGCCTAATTCAGAGCAAGCTACAGTTCTGTGAATCAATACTATATTTTGCCTTATCTCGTTTATAAAGAACAGAATTCCTTTTATATCATTTCATACAATGACTGCATATAACAAAAAAAGAGTTTAAGATACAAAACAGAGTATTTTGCTTTCATTTAATCTGTACTAAGCATATATTTAACTGGCCAGTGTCAACACATTTTGTAGTGCTATAATGTTTGTACAGCCAGCCTTTGAAAGAAACGCATGTACATATGATTTAGGAAATATATCTATTTGCTCTAAAGCTTTATCCATTGCTCATTAATAGGCATATTCCAGATGTGCATCTGTATTACTTTTTGCTGACCAAGTAAACATTTTGATTCAAAGTTTCTTTATAACAGATTTTCTATTTTTTGTCAGTTTTGGCCAGTCCTGCTTAAAGCTAAAGAATTTGTGTTAAAGGGCACTTAAGGACATATAGGGTTATAGTTCAATAGATTACATAAATAGCAAGGCTCCTTTCAGAGCCACCTCTGGAGGTTTATGTGACATTACAAGGTGAAATGAATACAGTTTTTCCTGTTGTGTTTTTCACTGAGCGCTGGTAGATACATGTAGGGATGGACACAAGCAGCAATCATCTGTACATTATAATACAGTTCAATACAATAGCTGTGCAAAAACCACTGCCTTTATAAAGCTAATTATGTTTGTTGAAATAATGTTAGAAAAGCAGCTTTTAAGCTCCCTATTTCTCATCTCAGTGTTGTATTGAACTGCATTATGTTATAGGCTAATATTTAGGGCTGGAACTAATGCTTATTTTCATGATTAATTATGTGGTCTATAAAACATCAGAAATGGTGTTTTTTTTAATGTCTTTAAAAAGCTATGTATGGTCTTACCAACAGTCCAAAACCAAATGATATAATAATATATAATTGATTGATTAACCAATTATCAAAATTGTTGCAGATGAATTATCTATCAATTGTTTTATACAATACCAGTCTAAAGTTTGGACACACTTTCCTAAGTGAATGGGGAAAGTGTGTCCAAACTTTGGACTGGTACTGTGGTTTCAGCTCTAAATATTATTACCATGGAGTGTCTCAACAAAACTGAAAGCTGTTCAAAGGAATTATAAGTCTGTTGTTTTGAGTGGCATTATATTATACAGAGCTGCTTTTGTGCCCACCCCTTTTTTTATATTGTACTTTTACTGGCATCATATCAAACAGTAATTGGTTGATTTAAATTAGTCACTTTTCTTATGTTATAATCCACTAATTAGAAAAGATGATGTGACCTATAAATTAAGAGCTCTATGTATGCCATGGACAATGACAGTAGAAAATATTGCTATACTATCAGTGGACTTCTGAATGAATGAAAGAGGAGAGAAGGCTGATCTCCAGTGGCCTTGCACGCCTTCCTCTGAAGGGACTGTTAATTATTGTTTTTCATGCTTTGGTTTGAGTACTGTGTTTCAAATGGAAAAAAAAAAAAAAGAAATGATGTGTGCTTTGTACTCAGGATATCTGGAGAGAGAAATGGAATACACCAGTACTCATGGGCCTAAGAAGTATACCTAACTGTCAAAGTGCAACATGCACTTGATAGATTTTGTCTCAATAAATTTACTCTTTCGTGGGAAACACAAGTGCTTCGGAAGACAGCTTTTGTGACCTTTTCTGTACTTGGAATTGTCTATCAAACTCTAAAGGCTTTATCACTTTGACAGCAGGAGCCTTCCCAACAGACAGGAGAGGAAGTGTGAGAATCAATGGGAGCTCAGCCTCTCGGTTCTGTGTTTTCACTTTGTTGATCATCATTTGTTGAATGACCTCTTTGTGAAGAGCTTCATTCAAATTGAAATTTGGCCATACTAGAATACTTTTTTTTTTTTCAGTCCGTCTGCGAAGGCAAATCTAGAGTCACAGTGTCTCTTCAGATATGTGGCTTATTCCTCAGTCGCCTCTGGCCTGTTTATCTGGAGGTGTGGCTGAGAAACCATCTGGTTTGTCACTCGCCAAGGTTTGCCAAAATCCCCGGGGTCGCGTACATCTGACAGCCTCTCAGCGGAAGCACAGCAGGCCCCCGGTCTTCCTCTTCATCTGGCTCCAGCAGCACCGAGTATTGTTTCAGCGTCTGCAGCAAGCTCAAGAAAGGAGCAGAGTTCATTTGTGTAGTTGCTTATTGTTCTTGCATTGGAGTTTTGAAGAAGATCTCTGTGCTAGGGCCAGACTTCGAACGTGTCTCATCCTGTGTTGGGGAAGAGGTTGAGACAGTGACGCAGCATCTGCTTTATTTGCCTTTTTAAAATGGAAAGGAAACGCAACAGAAGAGAAAAGATTGCCAAAGTCCTGTGCAGGGAATCATAATCTTTAGTTGATATGTTGATCTGATTTACACACTTTTTTTTAAATTTTTTTTTTTTTAAACTTCATATGAAAGCAAAGTGAAGAGTATCCTGCTATCATTGAGTCAGGATGTATATCATCAAGACAGTGCTGTTCCTGCTCATCGCAGCTTCATCTCCAAACTAAAGGGACCTGAGCAGCTTCATGTGTCCAAACGGTGCCACGACTGGGATTCAAGGTTTCCTGGAGCTGTAAAAAGGTTTGAGTCCCCCAACCCCCATGGCTGGACCTGCTCCTGTCTCACAGGTAAAGTATCAAGATGGCCCAAACTGCTGACTTGGGTACGTATTAAAATGTGTAGGACTACCACAAACACACTAGGCCCTGTTTAAAAGCTGATTGGAGGGTGAAGAGATCATCAAAATGACTTAAAATGTAAAGTCCTTGACGTAAATATCAAACCAATGCACAGCTTTTGTTAAGACAGTCGGACAATTTATCGAAGAAACAACATTTTCGAGGTCTTGTGGTTTATTAAGAAAATATCCTGTCAGTCAGTGCTGGTGAGGGTCTACTTACAGTAGGACTACGGTTGCTTTTTGCAGATTCAACCTTCTTTGGTATTTTACTTCTATTTGGGAAATTACAAATACATTTTACAGTGTCAGTCACAAATACACCAGCAATTTGTGCAGCAACTACTGTAAATCTCAACAACAAAGACAGCTGCAAGTGAGTCCTTAAGTAATCGGAGCAAAAGCACATTTTGTTAGGTAATCATATGTTTTGTATAGTAGTTGCTGTCCGATAAAGGTAAAATGTAGTTACCTTTCACCAGTGGTCATAGCTGAGTGTAAATAAGTAGCAACAAAAGAAAACTTGTAAACACAAAAGGCCAAATAGTCTCTGCTTGAATTACTGAAACATTAGCTACTGCAAAATAATGTTAAGAAGACAATATAGAGCTGCAAAGACTAATCGATAAATCGATTAGTTGTCAACTCTTGAATTAATCACCAACTATTTTGATAATCAATTAGTCGGTTTGCGTAATTTTTTAAGACAAAAGTAAAAATTCTTTGATTCCAGCTTCTAAAATGTGAATATGTTCTAGTTTCTTCTCTCCTCTGTGACAGTAAACTGAATATCTTTGAGTTGTGGACAAAACAAGACATTTGAGGACGTCCTCTTGGGCTTTTGGGAAACACTGATCCACATTTTCTGACATTTTATAGACCAAAGAACTAATCGAATAATCGAGAAAATATTCAACAGATTAATCGACTATGAAAATAATCGTTAGTTGCAGCCCTACAATAATATGACTTTATATGCCAAACATGGTAACGCTGCATTAGCAAACAGGAAGAAATAGAAGATGGTTAAGTGAATATTTCTCAAATTATTATGGACTTCATCAATCCGTTTTTACATCATCCAACCCATCTAGCTTTGTTAAAATTTTTAGTTTAAGTAAGCTATTTCAACGTATGGCAATTCATTATTAAGAAATAATATTTAAGCTTTCGGGGCATAAAAGGTTTAGAGGACTTAAAATCACTCCTCAGTAGGAGCACACGATGAGAACAAACGGAGTCATCACTGGTTCTGATGGTGTTAAACAGGCAGAGGAACAACCTCCTCTGGGACAATGAAAGTGGTATAATGCATCATACAGTGGGCTGTTTACTGTATATGAGGGATACACCGTAAATGTGCATTACCATAGAAGTTATTGAGGTTTTACTTAATCAAATACCTGTTAGCTTTTCAAGGTGTTTGCAACACAGTCGGCGCCTACTTCACTGTTCTTAGTTCAGACTTTCTTGTTCCTTTCCCGTGTTTGAGAAAAGAACGCTGCCTGTGACTCTGACAAAAACTGTCAATGAACTAAACGAGTTTAAAACAAAGCACCGATAAACATCCTATGCTGTATTTACTGTGTATGTATTATTAGTGTGAGTCGTTGAGTCAAAATTAGGTACACTTTATAAAAGAAATGTCTTGGTCCTGTTTAAAGTGTCTTTCAGAAAGTTTGTGTGTGAGATAGCTACCTAAATGTAGGACTAACCCGAAGATGATTATATAATTGTGAATACAATATGGTATAACGTTTTATCTTTTTAAATGTTTGTATTACTCTCTATACTTTTTTATTTTATTTAAATATTTTAAATAAAAAATGTTAGTATTTCAGGTTGTCACCTCAGTATGGAGGCAGGAAAGGAAAAAAGCCCTTCTGTGTCCTCTTTAAAAGACTCCTATTTACCTGCAGTGTGACTGAATGAGCTCTACTGTACACAGCTTCAGTGAACTCTGACGTTATGAGTGCACACTGAAAAGCTGTTGCACATTCAAGGAATTCATCAGATGAGAAACTGCCTCGGTGAGTACAGTTTAAAATTGTTTTAAACTATGCACCTTTTAGTATTTTATATTAATAATGTAAGTTGCATTTGATCTGTGCTTGAATAAAAGCAGCTATTCTCTAAACACTTTCTGACGTTTTGTCTTTTTTTTTTCCACGAGTGGTCTGTTCTGGTCTTTAGACCCTCAGTCCTCTAGAGGGCAGAGTTAGATGGTGCGATATTAAACTGCCATAGCACACGGACAGAAGACATGCCTAGAGGGAAAAATGATACAGTATCATTTTTTTTTTTTTAAATAAGTAATGCGATAAGCTTGTCCAGTTGATTTATGGTTGACGGGTGAGGAATTTTATGAGATATTAAACTTCTTTCTCACTAATATCAACATTTGGTCTACGGGCATTTACTCTTTATCTTTTAAGAGCCATTAATACTTAGAAAGAAAACACCCCTCACTGTGACTGTACGCTATTACTCGGTACAGCAGGACCTTTAAAGTTGCTGTATTAAGTAGTACTTTACTTTTCCTTTCTGTAAGGACACGCAGTAGATGAGAGAAGTCAACAGAAATGCGTTCAGACTGCCGTCTGGGAAAGGTCAAACCTTACCGGTCCTTCACCACTTATAAAACGTACATACGTGTGAGTTTGGGAGAAGATGCTACAATGAAAACTGCAGATTTCTTTAAGTTGACCATATCAAATGAAAGGAGCACTTTTCAATTCCTAATTGTCTTGCTAAAGTAAATTTGATGTTGTACATGGCAACTTCAAAGCCTGACACAGGGAAACCTTTTTTTTTGTTCAATTGTAGAAATCTGCTCCAATAAAATCCATTTCCCCACCACATAAACCAAAACACAGAACTAGACAACCCCTTATTCATTTAAAATGGATTGATCTTTTATCACACAGATTAACACCAGATGATTAAAAATCACATATTTTAATAAAGCTGTAGGTTTGTTTTCATCAGTGATGTGTAGAACAGGCCTGTAAATATACAATAGACATTTCCATCTATAACATTTTACAGTATGTATCTAAACATATCTAAACTTTATATAGACACAAAATTGCATATACAGTACACACTTATTGGGATCATTAGTCACCTGTTGTTTATGTGAAATGTCTTTTTGTGGTTTAAGGCTTAAGGCATTCTTTTCATTATTCAGTACATTTGGATACATTATTAACAATCAGTCAATGGAAAAGGTGAAACTCATTATTTAGCTATTTCTATCCAACAACATATTAACACTATTTATTTGGGTGTGTTGCCTTTGATGCTGATATCTGGTCCAAGTTTACTTTGATTAAAGACCTGCGTAAACTCACATGTTCTTAACACATAGATGATTGCCATTAGATTAAAGCACATTAGGAAAAACATACTCTGTGCCTATTGTTTCCTTTATCTAAATTCACTCATTCGACTCTGTAAAGTGGTTTCTTATCAGATGAGCTCCTCTAAGTGTTACTGTAAAAAGGAGTTGAGACTAGTTTTGACCTCTGTATAAAAACACCACCTGCACTTCTGTGAGCTCTTTATTGGGTTTTAGAAATAATGAAGTCCGCCTTTGTGTTTCTGGCCTTCTTGGCTGTATCGCAGGGAATTCTCAGGTAAGATATACAACAAACATTCACCTATGGTAAAATGAAAATATGCTGGTTAATGTATTTTTTGTTTTTAAGTGTGCGTTGCTGAGAGTGTTGCTGACAGTGTCAATAGCTGTAACATTTGAAAGAGTTAGTGATGAAATTTAGAATAGAATAGAGTGATGATGCTCGTGAAGATTTATTTTAAAACAATGTTTGAAAATATATTTAAAATAATGAAATCCTGGTAAGTTTTGCCAGGAATTTAAGACAAGAGGGAAAATGACATGGCAGAACTGTTTCAGAAATAATTATTCAGATTGTGCTTTCACCTCTATGAATGGCCTATGAAGGTTTAAGAGTTTCAGATTTTTTTTTATCAGAGAATAGAAACACCATTCACACAAATAGAAATGTGTAATACTCTAAACAGTAGAAACTCCACCATAAAAATGTTGAACTAGTGACAGTAGCACCCAGCCGTCAGTGTGAATGACAGGCAAATTGTAAAAGGCAAGGCAGCTTTATTTGTATAGCACATTTCAGCAACAAGGCAATTCAAAGTGCTTTACATAAAATATTAAAGAGCAGTTAGAAAACAATTAAAAACAATTTAAAAGCATTAAAAGACAAGAATAAAATGTAAAAAGCAGTTAGAAAACAAAAACAATTAAAAAACATTAAAAGACAAGAATAAAATGTACAGTGCAGTACATGATGCCAAATTGGGGTGGAAGTTTTTCTTAAAGCAGCAGGGTTTTAAAGATATCAATGAATGAAACAATTTTATCTTGTACCCATACTGCTTGAAATCTCTTCCTGTTTTCATCAGTGATGTGTAGAACAGGCCTGTAAATATACAATAGACATTTTCATCTATAACATTTTACAGTATGTATCTAAACATATCTAAACTTTATATAGACACAAAATTGCATATACAGTACACACTTATTGGGATCATTAGTCACCTGTTGTTTATGTGAAATGTCTTTGTGGTTTGAGGCTTAAGGCATTCTTTTCATTATTCAGTACATTTTGATTTTTCTTAAAGCAGCAGGGTTTTAAAGATATCAATGAATGAAACAATTTTATCTTGTACCCGTACTGCTTGAAATCTCTTCCTGTTTTCATCAGTGATGTGTAGAACAGGCCTGTAAATATACAATAGACATTTTCATTTATAACATTTTACAGTATGTATCTAAACATATCTAAACTTTATATAGATCTTGTACCCGTACTGCTTGAAATCTCTTCCTGTTCGTTTTTGATCGGAGTGGAAAACAGTCAAGAGGGCTCCGCTGTCCTGACCCCCTTCTCTCTGAAATACCTCTTTAAGGTTAGAGGTATGAGGCAGGTGATTTTTGATCCCTGGATAGCCAGTCATCAGCGACCCACGGAGCTCTTTTTCTCTGTTTTCTCATCCAATCCTGTTTTATCGTACAATGTACAATGTGATTATCACCACAAGGCGAGGTTATTTCTTTGGCAAAACTTCGTAAAAACCTGGGACAGCCCTGCAGACAAACATCTCTTAATAGTCAAGAACTCTCTTAGGGTGTCACAGACTATTTACTATTTTATGTCTTCTGCAGTCCGTCTCTAAATAGTCAAGAGCTTGTTTAAAGTGTCACAGACAGTTTTTTTTATAAGTAGTCAAGAGCTTCTTTAAAGTGTAACTTCTTCAAAGTGTCACAGACTATCTTATAAATAGTCAAGAGCTTCTTTAAATTGTCACAGACAATTTATTTTTTTAATTTTTTATTTAATAGTTTCTCAGACTATTTCTGTAAAAAGCTTTGGATAAAAGTGTTATGTACTTAAATCCAGCCATTTATGATCAGCCCCCCTCTGAGACGAGCCCTTTACCTTTTGTAGCTCAGAAGAACACTTTAGTTTATTTTCCCGTTCTACTTCCCTAGATCACTCCCAGACTGAAACTCCTTATTAGGATAAGTTATGAGGTCTGACATATTTAAAAAAAAAAAATGTTTGTGAGTATGCTTCCAGATAACTATCAAACTGCCTGCTCAGGATTCCCGTAATGAGAGGGAAGTCAGCCAGGCAGCAGCTGGAGGAGAGAGGCCTGTTCGAAGACTACAGGAGGAAGTTTCCACACAAGCCAGCAGCAAAGTTTCTCCCCAGGAATGAGCAGAGTGTGGTGCCCATGACCTTTGACCCAGATGTAAGTAGCATGTAACCTCTGTATATCTGTCCTGTGCAATCATGAAATACATAAACAGAGTAAATCATTTTATTTTGGTCAAAGACAACATACTATGGCAAGATTGGCATTGGGACTCCACCTCAGTTCTTTAAAGTTCTCTTTGACACCGGCTCCTCTGACCTGTGGGTTCCCTCCATCAGCTGCACCAGCTCTGCTTGTGGTGAGTATAATGATAAAGGTACATGGTCAGAATAAGTTAACATAATGATGATTCTGTGTTACAGGCCACCTATTGATTTATTGTTACAGTCATTTTTCAACCAAAAATGCTAAACATTTGCTGGTTCTTCTCTCAAATGTGAGGATTTGAGTTTTTGTGTGATATAGGATAGTAACCTGAATATCTTCTGGTTTTGAAATATTTGTCGTATGAAGCAAGTAATTTTAAATATGTCCCCTTGGCCTCTGGGAAATTATGAGCATTTTTACTACTTTTGGGAGAATTCTGTAGACAAAAACGATTAATCAATAATCAAAAGAATTGTTATTTTCAGCCCTAATTCTTACTATATTGCTGAATTGATATGTGCTTATTCTTGCACATATCAATTTGAGGTGCCTTTTTGTAAACAGAAAAAAAGTAATGAAATGTCTCTCTCTCTCTGTCACTAGACAAACATGTGAAGTTCAACAGCTCAGCATCCTCCACTTTTCAGGCCGGCGCAAAGACTTTCTCCGTCTCATACGGCAGTGGATATGCAGCAGGGAGTACTGGATATGATCTCATAAAGGTGAGGATTAAACATTCACTTTGCTGCTGGCCATTTTTGTTTTGTTTTTAACCTTTATTTATCCAGTCAAGTCGATTGAGAACATATTCTCATTTGCAACGACGACCTGTCACATTCACACATTCATACCTGGAAGCTGCCCAGTACAGCCACAGTCTGATCTGATGGCAACTGAGCAGCTCCACCTTGCTCAAGGGCACCTCAGTGGTGGTAATGAGGGAGGGACAAGCACTGCTCTTTCACTTTCCCCACCCAGATTTTATCCTGTCGGTCTGGGGATTGAACCGACAACCTCCCGATCACAAACTCGCTTCTTTAACCTTTAGGAATGTAACTAAATCTTTACTAAAATTTCAGAGTGAAACATTATACTTTTTGCTGCACAATGTTTATTTGAAAGTTACAATTAGTTACATTTCTAATTAACATTTTACATGAAACAAACCAGATAAGCTTATTATAATAATAATAATAATAATAATAATAATACTTTACATTTTATATAGTGCTTTGTCATAGACACTCAAAGCACTTCAGGGGGGAGGACTACTCTCTAACACCCCCAATGTGTAGCACTCACCTGGGTGATGCACGGCAGCCTTACAACCCCAGACACTCACCACACATCAGCTGGTTTTTTTTATGTGGTGGGGAAAACCGGAGGGGGGGGGCCCTTAGGTTAGGACCCACTGGAAATTAAATACAGAACTTTACATAGTTCTATAAAGTAGTTAAAACTAGTTCCAAATCGACTGATACTTCTGCATTGATTCATAACAAAAACATAGAATTTGCAGATCAAGTACTTTTAGTTTTGATACTTTAAGTACATTTTGGTTACCTTTTTTTTTACATTAACATATCGGTGTTTTACTACTTAAGTAAAGGATCCGAGTACTTCTTCCACCAATGCTGCTGACGTACACAATGTATGTACCATGCCGTATCTGATCTGTTCTGTACTTGCACTTCCCTAAAAAACATGAAAACTGATGTTACATTTTGGCTATCAGATAAGCAATCTCTACGTGGAGCACCAGATATTCGGCCTCACTGTAACAGAGGAAGCTTTCCTGGGCTTTGTACCCTGGGATGGGATTCTTGGTCTGGCCTTCCCTGGCTTGTCACATGAAGGAGGCACACCTATATTTAACAACATATGGAACCAGGGCAAAATCCCACAGAACATGTTCTCCATGTACCTGAGCCGGTGAGGTCTTATTTGAATCACAAACAGAAACATGATACCGAAAATCTTTCTCATGTGCAAGATGGTGTTTTTATGAATGGTGCAGTGCTCTCATCTTCTTACAAACAATATCTGTGCCTCCAGTTCTATAGAGGGCAGTATGTTAATTCTGGGAGGAACTGATTCCTTGTATTACACTGGAAGCATCCAGTGGATCCCCCTGTATCAGGCCACTAACTTTTGGAACATTCAAATACAAAGGTAGTTTGCCTTTTCATGTTTAAATGTCCATGTTTTAAATGTTTTTTTTGTTTGTTGTTTTTTTAAACACAATATAGCCACTTCACAATTGACATTATTTGGAGGTCTTCTTCTTGCCTCTGATGAATGTAACAGATGTATTTTTATCGATACTTCCTTTATGTTGCAGCATCACCATCAATGGGAACACTGTTGCATGCTCAGGGAGTTGTGCAGCATCAGTGGACTCTGGTACTTCTTTCATCATCGGCCCTAGCAAAGATATTAACAACATCAACGGTTGGTTGGGAGCTTTCTCAGATCAGTATGGTGATGTAAGTGTTTTGAATGTTTTGTATAATATTAAATATGTTTAGTGACTTGTTCTGGGTTTAACATTTTTGTTTGTCTGTCTCTCAGGCTGCTCTGAGCTGCAGTAACACAGATCTCTTGCCAGACATTGTGTTCAACATAAACGGCTACAGCTTCGCTCTCCCTCCATCAGCCTACGTCATCAAGGTTTGTGTTTTAAGCACAAAGTGATGTGTGGTACCACTTTCTAAGGCATACTTAAAGAGTTAATAGTTAGTGGCTTCATCAATGTTTATAAATCATTTATTAAGCCATGAATAATTTAAGCCATTATTAGAGCAATGTTTGCTTTATAGAGTATTAATAATTCATTAATATGGACAACTTATAGATTGCCAGGTTTTGAGAAATTCTTTTTAGCAATGTATATCCTCCACCAGTATAACTTGCCTTGTCTTTTTAGATCTTTATTTAATCAGGACGAACACTGCAGGGCATCTGCAATACAAATCTGTCTATTACCAAGCCGTTTATATACTCAACTCAAGACTTGATGGGTATTGATAAGGTGATAAATCCATAACCCTTTATTATTGGCATGAACGATAAATGGGTTATGGTATGGATGTTCTGCAGCTCATTTCCAGACGTACATGGTTGAGGAAATGGTCTTAGACAAAGCCTGTTTACCTATTTTTTATTTTTCATTTTTCTGAATGATTTATAGCTATATGAATAAAAATCAGAATCAAATGTAAGTATGTTGACACTAAGTTGACTCCAGTTCTCAGTAGATCTCAATATGCATAAAAAAAGGGTAGAGAACAAATTTACAGGATGAATAAGACACAAGCATACAGCTAGCATACACTGAGATTTCAACCTAAACAAATACAGGCAAACTTAAACATGTGCATAGCTATTATATACAGGCATGAGCTGTTCCAGAAACTACATATATAAAGGTGCGATTGGTATGTCTACTAAACATTCAGTTGCCAGTTTACTGCATTAGTTATTAGTTTTAGCTAAAAGGTTATAATCATAGAAATAAAATGGATTTTATTTCTATGGTTATAATGTTCAGTTTTCTATTCTGTTATACTGCCAGGTGTTTTTATTATTTTGTCCACACCATTTGCATCAATGAGGGTATTCTTAATAACGGTAAGATTATACAATACAGTTCAATAGCACTACAAAGTACATCCTTCAAAATGCATTAGTTGCAACATGGAAACCCTTTATGGATGCAATATTAGAAAGTGGTACCAGATTTTCATCAATAAAAAAACTTTAAAAAGTAGCCTCTGCAGATTTATTTATATGTTCCAGTATTTATATAACCTAAGGTGATTAAGCTGCTCTCTGTCCTCTCTCTTCAGTCTGCCTCTGGGTGCAGAACAGGGTTTGCATCTGGCACCTGGATCCTGGGTGAGGTCTTCATGCAGCAGTTCTACACCGCCTTCGACATCAACAACAACAGGGTGGGCTTTGCTCAGGCTGTGTAAATGCATGTGAAAAGCTGGGCCAGTTTAAAAACGATATTAGCCATTTGCCTAAGGCTCTAGTCTGAAAGTCTGCGATATTAAGAAACTAATTTACTTTATTTTGTATCACCACGATACCTGTAAAAGCCTTCATATCTGTGAAGGAAACTAATAAAATAATACCTTTCAGACCTTAAAGTCAGTGTGTCTTTGATTTAAAGGAGGAATTCAGGGATTCAAATGCCTGTAAAGTATTTCTATAAAATTCTACATGTTTTTCTCCAATGTGGAGCTGTGCTTTGGTGGCCACTGGATGGCAGAGAACTCTGTGTGCTGCACATTCAGTCACTTCACCATTCATGTGATTCTCCTGGGAGGGGCCTGAGGAGTGGATGAGTCATCTTACTTAGAATTCAGTCTCTAAAACACAGAGCCGCCAGTCATTCATTGTCAACAGGCGCCGGCTTACATTAATGCCATCTGTGATGTTAAGTGATCTGAGATTTTCTTTAGGCTGCTGCATTTGTTCTAATTATAACCTGTGATTTACAGGGATGAGTCATTCAGCTCTTTTCCATTTCAACACGTGCATGCACACAGAGATCATTAACCCACTCATACCTCCTATGAGCTCTTTTATTGAAGCTTTTTTTTTCATTTAACATTTTAATAATGAAATACTTTTAAACTCTAAATTCAGTGTAAATGCTGCATTGCTGCAGTGCATTTTCCACATGGTTCAATCTAGTTACACACACCTGGCTACTGTTGCATGTACTGTGGGTAAACATGGTAACATGATGACAGCAGAAACAGGAAGCACGGACATCCCTGCAGACCTCTTCAATCATTCATCCTGCAGAGGGGCTGCAGGACAGCTGGTTAGGTTTCACACTGCAGCGTCTGTCAGAGAGATGGACCAGCTTCTTTACAAAGCAGTAACTCTGAATAATGATTCTGCACACATTTTCTGCACTGACACATGAATAACTGTGATGTAGCATCTTCCACACAATGATAATGATTATTGCTACAACTACACAAACGTAAAGATATGAGTCTTTTAACGGAACTGTGAGAACTAAATTTGACGTCTAACATCAGGAGGCCAATATAATACTGATTACCGAGAACTGACTGTTCTGTCCTGGCAGAGGAGAATAATACAGACCAGAGTGCTCTGCTCAGGGAGATCCTGTGGTCAACAAGCCAAATAAGGGTGAGAAGCCAGCGGCACCGAATGTTGCCAAAAGTAAG
This sequence comes from Perca fluviatilis, assembly GCF_010015445.1. Lineage (NCBI taxonomy): Eukaryota > Metazoa > Chordata > Actinopteri > Perciformes > Percidae > Perca > Perca fluviatilis. Next base: position 17,103,173 of record NC_053115.1, on the reverse strand, counting down.
TAAGTTTGAGATACAGGTGCAATAAAATAAGACTCCCTGCGTGTTCGGTTTCCGCTCCAGCGAGCTGTGTGGTCTCCCGTTTCACCCTTAAGTGAACAAGGCTGTGTCATTAGTGTGATACACAAACTGATATTAGCCTAAACAGATGTCAAAATCAGGTCATCATCATATCTGTTCTGTCACATCTGGAGCACTACGCAGTTTAAGGAATGGATTGACATTTTGGGAAATAGCTTAGTCACTTTCTTGCAGACAGACGAGAAGATTGATATCACTAAGAGTTGTGAAGTGAATAAGTGTATTTCCAAAATGTTGAACTATTCCTTTAACTTTCTTTTCTTCTCTTTAAAGTTCTGTGCATTCACCTTACAGGAATATAACGGACATCATTCACTCTTTGTTGCCATATTTTTGTAGTTTATGAAATACAGGAACAATACAATAATAGACAAGATACAGAAAATAATATGTCCTTATACAGGATTGCATATATTATATACAAGTTTGTGGCTTAACACAGAAGGTAACCTCAACATACTAATGACAATATAACTGTGAACAATGAACATGTAGATTATTCATTCTTAGCATGTAACTTAGTCTTTGGTTATAATGAGTCAGTTTTAGATGGAAAAAGACATATGTACAACATTAGCATACAGTAGATATCCTCCCCTTTTGAGAGATACAAGTCAATGAAGTTTCTCATGATGTAGCTTATAATACTATTAGACCAGGCTCACGATGTCATGACTATTTTAGTGCTATAATTCCCACAGATACATTTATTAAAGGTGTTGAGTCACCTAAATTATCTTGAAAAGGCACCATGAGAAGTCACCGCATAAAAACAATGGTTCCTTCAAACTAAAAGTACATTTACTGTACATGCTACATCTATCATCTGGGAATGGTTTGTTTTGCTGTTAAATTGCTTCACACTTTTATTATTATTTAATTAGTAATATTAATAATTATGTTTATATTTTTATTAGTAGCGTTAATTTAAAGATTCTTTTTTGGGGGCTTTTCCCTTTATTATAGAGTGACAGTGGATAGAAAAGGGAAAAGGGGGAGAGAGATGGGGGATGACATGCAGCAAGGGGCAGCAGGTCGGATTTGAACCCGCACCGCTGCGGGACTCAGCCGCCATGGGGCGGACGCTCTTACTGGGTGAGCTAGAGGCCACCCCAGTAGTGTTACTTTAAACTGTGTTCTGTGACCACCATTTATCAATAACGGAGCCAAAGTGACTTTAAGTTTGTGATAACATTATTTGTACGGGTCTCTATTTTCTGTTATTTCCTGATTTATATCCTTGTGGGCATATACCATTTTGTTCTCACACCATTCAAGTTATGATGTGAGCCTCTAAAATCAACAATCGAAAGGTATTTCAGAAACGTAACTGAAATTAAGACGTGTTTGAAATCTGCTACTTCTTGCTATTTCGTCTGCGTCAGGCAGCCTGTGTTGGTTGCACAACTAGCTGCTATTTCTGACTGTGTTTATGAGACTGCTGGCTGGCTGGTTGGCTGGCTGGCATTTAGTGATTTGTTGAGGGTTGGGCACTAATGCCCAGAAGCATTCACTATTTGGTACTCGCTCTCAGTTGTTTCCCTTGGGCAATGCTTCCCAGCTGCTATTACTGTAACTGTAACATATTGTTTTCACTGCACCGTAACAATAAAGTAGGGTTATTTTTGTAATTTGAGCGCATGGCATGTATCCAGTCTAAACTAGAATTGGCATTATAGTATTTTTTTTTTAAAATGATAAACCCTTTCTAAACAGTTAGAGCCAATTGAGCCTGGAATCTGCAGCAGCTACAGTACACAGACAGTGGACAGCGCTTAACTGTGACGATTTTCCAGACCCTTCAGGTTATGTTAATGTACTAATGAAGTCTCTTTAAAAATGGGAATTACTGCATATTAGGCCTAAAATGGTTAAAATAAGCACACAATCAGGAAATTCAAATCTTTGTCTAACAATTACTGGAACTCTGGTGTTTCTTTGTTTCATATTTTTTGCAGTGTCACCTGGAACGTACCGTGCAATTACATTTACTGTGTCAAATAACTGGCTAATCTTAAATCGATATTTCATGTACATTTGTCTGTTAACAGTAAATAGTTGTATTTATATTGATGTAAACAACTAGATATCAGCCAGTAATACCCACAGTGTGTATGTGGTCATTGTTATATTAATAACTGCCACAACACTGGATGTAGTCTGGTTTATCTGTTTGTCTGTTTTTTCTTGCTATGGAGAAACATTTCAAACTAAATTTGACAGAAATTATGATTTCTGAATAAAGTGAATTACAGTAAAAAATACAATGTTTCAGAAAAGGCTGGGTTAATGATTCTGTAATTATGCGGAATCTCAAATTACTTAAAATAGACTTTCATACAAAGTAGTATTTTTTTTTTAAAACACTCAAGGACTGCAAACACAAATATTATTAATTGAGCATTAAGTCACACTCAAATCTAAAATAATATAAATAGATAAAATTGCATAAGAGTAATCCTTACAGTATTGTGTGCTGTGAAGGCTGACAAAACCAAACAGGAATGTAAAACATAGCATAAATATTAAACATCTTGCAGAGTTAATACTCTCCAAACTCTGCATAAAAAATAGCTTCTCTTTCAAGCAGCAACCTTTGTCCAACATCTTTAAAACTTCTAATCTTTGTAGTGCTGTGATCCCCAGTGCATAAAAGCTGGATAACCTTTATTTAAATTACAGCCTCAGGTTATTCAGAAGCAAGCTGTTTTCATGCTGCTGTTAGTGCTAAGAGTTAGTAGGACTTTTTTTAAGTTTAAATATTTTAAAGTCTTGTATTTTTACTTGCATATCAATTTCTTGCAGGGCCAGCCAATGATTTGCAGTAAAACGAAAAACTATTTGAAAACAATAGAAGCATTAATTGCATTTTTCAAAAGGTGATTTAGGTTACGTAATAGAAATAACAATTGCAATCATGTGTGACAACTGAGATAAATGCATACATCAAAATATTTTAGGTCACAAATAATTTTAACCACATTTCTCTGCATTATCAGAATGTTTTGGGGGTGTTTTAAATTGTTTTTATCAAGACATTGCTCTAATATTATAATATTATTATCATATATTAACAGTACATGCTACTGTAACAGTGCCAACAGCTGTAAGAGCCAACTAAAGCTTTTGATTCTTGCACTCTTGCTCTGTGGAATAGCCACATGGTTCGAGCCATCACTGTCTTACCCTCCAGGCTGTGCCGCTGACTTTTACACCACCATGGGGGTATCGGAGCACACAGAGCTGACAGACTCTGCGTCAGACCTCCTTCTCTCCCTGCTGTCCCCCTGCCACTCCTCGTCTTCCTCGCCTATTGGGTTCAACCTCCCGTTCTGCTCCAGCTGGTCCTTGGGTTGCAGAAAGGCCACATGTCTGTAGGCGAAGCCCCCGCCTTCCATTCTTTCTTGCCCCGTCTCCTCGTGTGTCTGGGTGATACTAACAGTTGAAGAGTGGAGGCTGTCTCTGGGATCGCTTTTATTCAGGCCCTGACCTGGACAACAGGCGCAGCGGCAGGGTGTGAGATAGAGGTAGATGAGAACCATAACTAAACTGACCAGACATGCTACGAGGGTGGTATAAGCCGTTTTTAGGTTCTCCAGTCCACCACTCTTGGTGGAATTAATCACCATTACAGATACATACAGCGTCTCATTAAATGAGTCACTGGTGGCATAGCAGGTGTACACCCCTGAGTCCTCTGCCTTCAGGGGCCCAATCTGGAGGCTGCCATCTGGACGCATCAAAGCAGTCTTGTGTGCTGGAGACAGTGGGATGTTTCCAGGCAGCACCCAGCTCTTCATCATGTCCTTCTCCCTGGTGTCACAGTCCAGGAGCAGGAACTGCTCCAGATAGGTTTCTTTGTCCATCATTTTGACCTCACTGCAGTTCAAATAGACCTTGTCCAGGTCCAGTATGACCATTTTCTCTTTCTGCTGGCCTGGTAACACACATGTGTGGCTGCCCTTGAAGTCCGTGGCTGAGCTGAGCCCCTTGAGGTACCAACGTGCCACCATGTCATGCACCTCACAGCTGCAGGTCAGAGGGTTGTTGTGGAAGTACAGGCCATTCTTGATCCAGGCGGGCAGAGCCTGAAGCTCATAGAGGGGCAGGGCTTTGATTCGGTTGGAGGACACATCCAGCAGTCTAAGAGTTTCCAGCCGGCTCCGCTCCTTCACCAGCTCCAAAGGGAAACGTGAGATCTGGTTCTGGCTCAGGTAGAGCCTCTGCAGGTTGACGAGGCCAGAGAAGGCAGTGCGATCTATCTGAGAGATGCGGTTGCTGTAAAGCAGCAGCACCTCCAGGTGCTCCAGCGGCTCAAAAATGAACTCGTCCAGCTGGCGGAGGCCATTGGAGGAAAGGTCCAAGTAACGTAGCTTTGTCACATACACAAACGCCTCAGAGGAGAGGAAGGTGAGGCTGTTGTGGCTCAGCAGCAGACTGTGTAGTCTGCTGAGTGTTTTAGTGGTCCACTCAGCACGTAGCTTGGTGATGGTGTTGAAGCTGAGGTCCAGAACAGCTGTATATTGTGGAAGAGTGGTGGGAACGTTGGTTAGATTCATTTTGGAACAGCTGACGATGTTGCTGGCGCACACACAAGTCTTGCAGTCCAGAGGGCTTCCTATTAACTGTGCACTGACTCTCACTGTTGGCAACAATAAAGCCAGAGGTAGAACTGTGATGAAGCTCCTTCCTCTGAACACTTTGGTGGCACCATGGGAAATCCAGAGTGAACCCCCCATCCTGTCAGGATTATAAACTAGCAGTCTGGATGTGTTCTAGTCTTCACAGTGGAGAGTCATGGAGCTGTGTGGACAATGAGATCAATAAATCAGCACTGTTTTACTGAGAATCCAAATGAAAGCTGTTATGCCATTAATGCTCACATCATCTCATGCTCTAATGCACCCAGGGGTGCATTGCAGCAGACAGGTCACTAGATAGTCAAAAGGTTATGGGTGGTCAGCAAAACATGTCGTCATAACGCAAATTAATGAATTAGCGAGATACATCTCGGCATCATATTAATTAAAAAGACCTATTATAAAGATCCTAAAATATTATCAACGTAACCTACTGTTTCACCCGCCTCCTCCGACCATCATTAAATCTCCTCTGTGTCAGAGACATTTGTCCCAGCAGGCTGTAGTGTCCCGCCCGCTAGTGACTTTACCTTTTTGTCGGTTTCTTAAGATCCGAAGAGAAAAGGGGAGAGTCGTCAACAGTCCGGTCTTGGAGATGATCCGCTACAGGACAGTCTCATCCTCTTCATCACAGCAGCTGCAGCGATCACCGGGACGCACAGAATGACCGGAAAAGCCTGTCTGCGGTCCGCACTGATGAGGAAATGCAACCATCTGATAGTTGATCTGAGGGGCGCAAACAGCGGAGCAGGGTGTGTGTCCCATTTCCTCTCTCTCTCTCTCTCTCTCTCTCTCTCTCTCTCTCTCTCTCTCTCTCTCTCTCTCTCTCTCTCTCCCAATAGTGGTATTACACTTACAGTGCATTACTATTAAGCTGACAGCCATAACATTATTTTTATTAAACATGTTGAATGTTAATTGTCAGTATGGGGGAACATCTGGGAATGAACTGTCTTTGAGGTGAGCTTCAGATTGCTGACTGCTGGTTGTCCCTTTTGACTTTTCTTTCCCCAGTGCTCATTACATTATTATATTGATGCATTTTTCCTAAAACAAAGAGGGGTCCTCAGGGACGCATTAACTAGCCTACCAATGGCTGATTCAGTGTGATGATGTCTTTGAAGTCCTTCCCTCTGGTTCATCTTATTATGCTGGTGAAGGACAGGGCAAACACCCATTGTGTGTGTGAACTGCAGCTGCAGCAGTCTTTAGCACAGGACGTGATGTGCATGCAGCAGTGTGCAGGGACCATTATCAGCATGTGGTTAACATAAACAGCTCATATCCTGGGAACTGGATAAACACTTTTAATATAGTCATCAGTAAGATTTAAACATGACGCATTGCTTGTACCATTTAGTTATCATGTCATTCACACTCTTTCCTGGTTATCTCCTAGAGTTGACCAGCCTGTCTTTGTTAGAGTTCAGCCCTTGCTTTTTATCTTCCTCCTACTTTCTGTGCAATGTGTACAGTTTTCTATACCTGGCTCCACGTTTGCAATGTGATAATTTGATTACATGCACGATTCTAGGAAAATGCAACATGTAGGCACAAAACCAAAACACTGAAGGTCTTTTTGGCGGAAACAACTTGTGAACACCACATTTAGGCTAAATCTCATCAGCTTTTAAGTTGATATGGTGGACAGTTGTGATATTTACACATCCAGCAGTTATAGAGCAACATTATCATTCATTTAGAGATGTGTTTGTGTCCACTCTATTCATTTTCTTTAAGCTCTGTTTTTGGTCTCCACCAACTTCTGAGGAAAATATCTGTCTTGTTTTCTGCTAAATGCTCCACTCTTCACCAGCTAGTCACTAACTGTCTTTCTGCTTTTTGGTGCTGAGCAGGTAGTCTACAGTGGGTTTTTTTTTTGGGGGGGGGGGGTTTGTCCGAAAACAGCTGCGGCTGAAAACAAGGCTATGAGAGTGATGAGAGTGAACCAAAACAGTAAAGTTGCAGATAAACAGCTAACCAACGAGATTAAACTCACTATAGTGGAGGTGTGTCCCCTTTCAGGTTGTCACATTGTCATTTAATTTATTGTTATGATAACAATATCAACTATAACTGCTTTAAAATTCGATTTTGACACAAGAACCCTAGATTAGCTAATAAAACAGGACCAACAGTAGGTCTACATTAAGGCCTTATCACAGCAGTTTATAGTGTGCTTTTTCTCAAACTAATTTTCAATTAAATTAGCACAACTCAGGTGACAAAGTAGACCCTCTGAGGTCCCATGCAGAACAGTTGCCAGCTTTGCTTCTGACCGTGTTAGTTATTGACACCAGCAGCCTTGGGATATAGTTGTAAATTTAGACATAATCCAGTGAACCACATTTAATGCAACTATACTGGCTTCACTCATTGTATTGTTGAGATAAGTCACATGCAATAAGGAAGACTTAAATACTAACAAAACACATGTATGGTTAAAGCTGCTGTAGGTAGGATTGGGAAGATCCAGGACTTTTTCAGATCCAGAAATTTGAACATCAACAACTTCTCAGTCCCTCCCCCTTTTCTGCTAAAGCCCAAACTGGTCTCCTAAGCCCCTCCCCCCACAAGGAAGAATGAATGTGTGTGCATGAGCAGTGATTGACACCCCCCCTTGCCCTGATTGGTGCATCTGAACAGGGAGCTGTGGATTTTTGCAAATCGCACTACAGTCTGTAGGTGGTGCCACTGCTGTGGTGTCATTTTTTTTTTAATTACCTGCTTCATGTAATTCTACTGGAACATAGGGTCAGTAAATATGACAGAAAGTTATTTTTATAAGTCTTACCTACTGCACCTTTAAAGGCAGTTTATTTGGTTCATGTTGAGAGTTACTGTCACGGGTCAAGAATTGCAGGTTATGAAGAAGAAGAAGATGAGATGAGAAGGTAGCAAGGTGACAGTGACTTAATGAGTTAAATAAACTTACAGTCCAAGCAGGCAATACATCCAAAACAGGGAAAAAACAGGAACAATGGAAAACAGAGCACAAGAAACAGGCAGAACTTTTTGACACGAAATACAAACTAACACTAGCCTGCCTCCGCCCTCCTACATACTTCCGCTCAATTTTCATTTTCCTTCAGTACTACGTCTGAGTTTGCGGTATATTCTTGGGTTTTCTCCGGTCAAATCTGTACTGGTCCAATCAGCGAACAGAGGGAGTGGCTGAGAACGATGACGGTGAGGTTGTGCGCTAGTTTGAGTTGTAGTTCCGTAATTGCGGCGAAGAAAGATGCGAGTGAAGCCATTAGGTCCATTGTGGCAACGCTGCAGAATATCCAGAAGTTAAAGCCCGAGCAAGAACAATCTTTGCTGAGTTTTATTGGTGGCCATGATGTTGTAGCCCTCCTCCCTACGGGGTTCGGGAAAATTTTCCAGCTCGCTCCGTTAGTGGTGTAAAGTAAATTAGTTGGCTAAGGTGAACGCTAGCGATGCTAAGCCAATGTCACGACCAAACGTTAGCGATTGGTTATGGTAGATCCAGAGTGGCTCTGGGCAGATCAAATAGTTTTAAACTTCATCAGAGTACCCGCCTTCAAGGAAGTTAACACTTGTCAATGGAGAGTGGCCAGACTCTCTGTACAAATGAAATGTACGAGAGTCTGGTAGGACCAGGCTAAACTAACACCAGACAAAGAGAGCACACAAACTAAATACACAAGGAGCTTTCACAAGACAATGCACAGCTGTAGTGGACAGGGAAGGAAAACACAGATTGGGTATCAAGACAATGAGGACTGGCAACACAAAGGCAGGCTGATGAGGCTAGACATAACACAGGTGTACAAGGGAAGACATGTTTGGCAGGGCTACAGGGACACACAGTGCAAGCACAGAAAACTCAAACGCAATGAATGAAACATGAAATCCCAACACACCAAATCCTCAAGAGACTAAGAGCAAATAAAACAAAAGAAACACTGCCACAAGGTCCTAAAAACAGATCATTAACAACAAAAAGTCTGAGGCCTCTGGCCGCAGAGCAGGAGAGTTGCATCCCACATCAGGCTGACAGGCAGACAGGAAAATAAGCATGCAGGATATAAACAATAGAACAAATGGGCAGGGAAGGCTATGTCATTACGGTAACAAGGCAACACACAAGTTATGAGAGATGCTAGAAAAAAGCCAGAACACACACACACACACACACACACATGCCAGGACTGTGATTCGTCTAAAGCTGAAGAAGGTGAAAAGGCCGTCAATGCAGATGTCAGCATGACAGATGACCATCCAGCTCATGTACAGCTGTACATTGAATACCTTGTTATCAATCTTCTGAACACAAGGTCACTTCACAGAGACACCCTCTCATAAAACGTAATGTAAAGGCGAAATGGTCTGGTTGCTATGGGTGCCAAGGGTAGGAGGTGATGGTGGAAAATGCAAACAATGAGAGCACCATATCCAGCATAAAATGATTACCATGTGATGGGCGAATAGAGTGAACACAGAAAGGACATTATGACGTCAGCGTGTAGCAAAGGGTCAACATGCAGCCCTCGTTTGCATTGTCCTGCAAGTCTTCAATTAAAAGGTTTAAACTGTGACAAGAAATCCACGATTTTAATAGTGAATCGAGTCACTGTGAGGTCTAACTAAGGCTTCAGGACAATGTTACATCGCCCAGATAGTTTACACCCCAGTTACTTTAAATAAAAGCTAAATAATCTAGTTCCGTCGCAAGAAGTCCTCTACAGATAGAAATACCATATAATAATTAAACTTTGGAAGGGTTACTTTAAAATTACTAATTACCTGTTAAAAAATGTAGTCAGTAACCTAATCCAAGTATAACAATATTAAAGTATAGAACTTGATTACTTTCTGTCACTTTTGGATTATACAAAATATGGGCATAACTTGCACCATACTGTGATGTTGTTCACCTTTTCTGCATTGAATACAAAATAATCGCCAAATTTCCAGCCAGTAAAAGCATTTTTTCCCCACCATGATAATGAATTGGCAACTGTTAGCTATGGTTTCACTCAAGACCAGAGTGGGGTTGTATTAGACTTGTGTTGTAATGTGTTCGCATGGGCATGGTAGTAGGATATAGTTAAAAAAAACAACTGTAATCCTGCTAATAATCACAATTTTTACTAAATGTATCGGTAATCTCGTTACATCTTTTTTTCTGTAACTTTAACAGAATACAGTTACATTCTTTTGTCATATACTCTCATTTTTATTGTTTTGTGGAAATTTAACAGCAGATTTATTGATGCGTCATGGCCTTGCAGTGATAACTGAAATGATTGCTTCCCTGCTAAATAAACCAGATTACTCAAAGTCAAAGACAGTGTTTCTTCTAAGCATTTAAATAAATCTCTCCGACCATAGTGTCAATCTGACAGACGAATATGACTTTATTCATTGACATTTTTAAAAACCCATTTTGGAGCTTTCTTCTGATTGAAGACGAAAAACCTTTCCACCACTGGTAAATGTAGCCTGTCCTTCCTCCTTCCTTCTGACGCGTCCTTTTTTTTATTCCACAATGGAAAATGAGCAATGCTTTCAATGATGTGATGAATGTGTCAAAACTTGGATAATGATAAAAGCTTGATCAATGTTTGCACACATAAACTCTTACAAATAAGAAATAGATTAAAATCCTTTTGAATGTCCCCCTGGAGGATGTTGTATGGATCAGCTCAGCCAGAGTGCTGTAACCTGAGGAATAGTATCATCATCATCATTGATCATTTTTTTTTTAGTATTCAGTATGGATCCATGCTCACATCCTTTCCCAAATTATAGTTTGCATGACATTGTGGACTTATAGGTGGATTTATAAGAGATGGAGAGGACACCTTTTTATTTTTAACTTCTTCATCCTAAATACTGCTGCAGTCTCTGTTTCCATTAATTTAATGCATCACCTTCCTAAAATAATTGCCCAAGTCATTTTTTCAGGTTTTTCAGAAAACACAAAAAATAAAACTGCCTAAGTCACATGCTTGACATAGGCAATTATACTAAAGGTTTAGAATCACATGACCTGTTCAACTGAGGATTTAGGCAATTTCACCAGAGGTGGCCAGCACCATGAGGAGATGATTTAGGCAACAAAATCATTTTTGTTAAAAAACGACTTAGGCAATTATTTTAGGAAGGTGACGTATGCTGCCCTGCTTTCAGGGTCAGAATTAAACTGTTCTCGATGGAGCTGCTGAGCATTAAGACAAAGTGTGACGCATGTTATTTTGTGTTGTAAATTGAAAAAACCATCAACCTCTCACTTGACTCTACAGAACCACAAATCGCCACTTTACAAGCATGAAAAGCATGCATCTCCAAAATGCCCATTTCTCATGAAATAATAACCGTATTGCTTTTTAGAGTGTTTTCAGTTGACATAAAATAGTTGTCTGACCCCACAAAAGAGCATAGCATAATCAGTTATTTGAAAACCTAAAAATCACCAAATATGGAGATAGAATGTTTTCACTAGACTACAAAATCATATTATGATTACTTGAGGTTCAGCGAGATATAGCACTGTGTTGCTGAGACTGAGCTGTGCAGGAGCAATGCATCTGCGACCTCCACTGTATAATAATGTGACATGGATAGCAGTAATTACCCATCATTACCAGAGTGTTTTTAGTGTTAGGACACAGCGATACACATGCAAGACACACACACACACACACACACACACACACACACACACACACACACACACACACACACACACACACACACATGAAAACAACCACATTATGCTACTTCTGTTGTACAAATGTACAGCATTGCTGCTATAATGCAGGGAATGTTGTTGTTTAAAATTTTCTAAAATACCAACAAATAGTCAACAAATCCCATGAAAATATCAAGACCAACAGACATTATCTGTTTAGTCAAAACCTAATATATATCTCATTCTTCTGTGCCATAGACTTGATTGTTGTCCAAAAACTATTAAAAACATGTCAATGAGTCACACTGTTGCACTGGCTGACATGTTCCTTCATTATTATGAAAATGGGTGTAATTCATCTTTAGTCAATTCCAGATACACCATCCTGCTGCTACAAATAATCACAAGCTCATGTAATGTGTGAAAATAGTCTCTTGACAAACACACGCATGCACACACGCAGTACAGTATGTTCGCTCGGGAAGTATCCGATAGCAGGGTTGACTTCGGCAGCGGCCTGGTGCATGGGCGTTCCCCTCTCTGGAGATTTAAAGTTCTCTTGTGATTTATAAATGAGGTACAACTCTGGGGCAGTGGCAGCCTGTAATGGCAATATCCAACACAGCCCACAGCGCTCCATCAGCAAAATGAGATCAGCCTTTTTTCTCAAGAAGAGCTGCTTGCTGCTCACAGCTGGAAAAACAATGGATGTAATTGTTTTGTACGACCTGATACTGGACATGTTCCTGTTACTGACAGGTCATTGGGATGATCAGAAATAATATATTTTGGTCATGATATAAGCTAATGTGACATGATGCTTTTGTACATATCATATGCATGTGTGGATACACAGTGGCATTACATAATAATAATACTTATAATAATAATATATATATATATATGTTAAATAATCCTTTAGTAATTATTGAGGTTAAGGATGAACACAGCAGTTTCTTTTGGACTTCAGTGTTGAATTACAGGCAAGAAAAAGGTTCATAAGTTATTAAATTAGTCATGTCTTGGTCATTCTCCTTTTAATGTAACTCACAGACTAATTCTAACATGTTGTGTTTGTTTTTTGTTAACAAAATGGAAATAAAGGTAAAACTATTTATTGTTTCTGGACTTTATATAGTGCGTACTGGTAGGTTTATATTTACTCATACACTGAATTGAATTAACAAAGATATTAGAGCTCACAGAGCATGCATATTTTTGTGCTTGTGATGGGATTTTTGTAGCATATTATATCATCATACTCTTTCTTAATAATCTTTTCTGAAAGTCATTGCAGATGCAGGCTTATTTTCCTCACTTAAGGATCCATAGTGATTCTATTAATGTGTCAGATGTATCACGCAAACTGAAATTCATTCAAAGCCAGAGAGAATAGATAAGCAAATCACGGGCAGTTGTGTGTGCCTGTGTAAAGTTCTTGTCCTATATATCTATATTTCCTGTTTATTTACAAGAATGGACGTGAGTACTGTGTGTGTGGATGAGAATCACAATTGTGTATCAAGTGTATCACAGTTAAGTTTGGGTATATGCATGTTCAATTAAGCTTTGTAATGTGGATAACTGCATATGGCTATACAACTATGCAATACCAAAACAGTTCTTCAAGCTATTACAGTGGGTGAAGCACGCAGCTACTGCACCACATGCACAATATAGTGGACACACTGCCACCATCTGGCGTAGGTCTGATGTTCAGGGGCCTGTTCAAGAGGCAGATTTGCTGAGTTATCTGAATGACTTTGTTGAGTAAAATATCTGTTATCCAGATAACTCAGTACACCTGCTTCTTGGAACAGACTTTATGCCAGCAATGATTGACAGACTACAGTAAAAGAAGAATGTCCAATGAGATTTCTTTAAAATTAAACATATATATTTGTTAGGCTAGAAATCTTCCCCTGTCCTTCACTGACACTCAGTTTCACTGCTAACGATGGCAGTCTCCTTTGTCTCATTGCGACAAAGGAGCATTTTGTTGGAACATATTATGAAGCAGAGAGTCACTGTTACCATGAGATATGACATCTGCTTTTATTTCAAAAGTTTAACAACACTTACTACAAATATCTTGCTCTCCAGAAAATCTGTATCAGATCATAAATTCTGACTGTGAAATAGCAAAAGAATCTTGCACATTGTCAATAACTTGGACTCACTTTATTTATGATGAAGGTCTGAGGACTGAAATATTAAATGTCCATCATTATGTACAGTATATAATTCACAATGCCAAATACATGCATCTCAGGAATTATAAATCTCCAGACTGGTGAATGTTCACTGGAAGCATAACAAGAATAACCCAACAAGATATTTTTCTCCCTGGGATACACACAGTCACGGTCTTGCTGCGATATAAACCTTCCCACCCCAAGTGGCTCCAAGGCACCATTTATCACTTTACCTTTAATCTACAGAATCACTCCAACCTGTGTTGTGCAGTTTACAAGATATCTCAAAATATGATGTGACTAATGCTTTTTGGCATGGTATGTTAGACATTTGTAAAGAATCTGTCCTTCACTCTGAACAACCTTTTTGTGCTTTTGCTTTGATGTTATTAAACACAGAGCTGGTTAATGTTTGCCCATGCCTCAGTGCACCCATGCTAAGTGTGCATTTGAATTTGAGTTGATTGTTTGTGTAGGTTGCGGTAATTATGTTTTGGTAAATATAATGGCATGGTTTTATTTCTGAGTGCAGCTGATATTTGTGCATCCATATCTATGGGTAGTTATTATTGGCGGTTGGGGCTCTCTGGGGTTAGTGCAGCGTCCTTTGCTATTTCTGAGTGCGAATGTGGAATCTATTTTCAAGGTTGCCATGGAAACCATTGTATTTTTGGTGGCAGTGATTGGTGCTGCCTGCCGAGCAAGACTATTTTTGTCATGAATCAACACCTGATACACGCACGCACGCACGCACGCACGCACGCACGCACGCACGCACGCACACATACTGTTGCCAGACGTCTTACATCTTCACCATGACAACAGTAGTAATTGCTGCCCATTAAATTGGTCCACCCAGTTGCATCGTGTTTCCTTATGTTCTGCTGTCCAGGCATGGTTGAAGTATTGACAGGAAGAGACAGATGACGTTAGCTTGTAATCAGTCAACATGAAATTCTAAAAAGAGTTGGTTCATAATGGTGAAGAGTGGCATAGTGATATGTAGGGCTGCAACTAACATCAAAATGTTGTATCGTAATGTTTTCATTATCGATTAATCTGATGGTTACTTTCTTGATTAAATAATCAGTTATAGTGAAAAATGCCCGGAAGGTTTATAAAATAATAATAATAATAATATAATATGTTTTGACATTTTTGATGACTTAAACAATTGATTTTTAAAATAGTTGTACATTCATTCTTTGACACATCAACTAATCTTTGCAGCTCCAATATGCAGTGTTATAGCCTACATAGAGTGGTTAAATAAAATAAAAATAAAATACCTCTTGTTTTCAATTGTTCGCAATACATGTAACAAGTGCCTTTCTCCATTGTTCATCTGTAACTGCGTTTATGAACCTGATGCAGTAAGATCACTGATTTGCGGGCTGAAAGCAACAAGCTGTGTAGTATTTCAACCAGAAGACCTGCGTTCTCACAGTGACTTAACCAATGCCATTATTATGAGGCTATTAGTAAACTATATCAATCAATCAATCAATCAATTCATGAGAGGTGCTGCAAATTAAAACATGCTTCTTAATGGTGAAAGAGGTGCAAGACGTAATTTCCATGAAATGCAAATGTTATGTGTGTTATCATTAACCTTACAAATGCAAATGACAAAACAAATAGGACTAAGCTGCTCCATGCTTGCTCCTTCAGAAGAGTAGCCTTTACCCGTAATAGCCCAGATTTCATTGTCCTTCACTGACAGCAGTGCAATGAGATGGACTGTATATGAAAAAGATCACCGTGGCAACAAGAGCCTCAGATAGAGAAGATGGGAAGGTGGAGACTGAGGCCTGGCCTAATCAATGCCTCCCTGTTTCAGCAAATCTTGCACTGGAGGGCAATTAAATCCATGAAATTACAAACCGAATCATTACTGACAAAAATAATGAACCAGGAGAGGGTAAAAAAATAAGGGATTAGACATGAGGGTGGGGTATCATGCTCTGTGCACATTCCTATTTATGAGTTAAGAGGTAACTTGGAAGACATCTCTCAAGCATTTACCCTCAAGGTAAAACAAAACTAAAAGTTACTGGCCATGCTAATAGCCCTACTAGGCTGTAATGCCCATTACACACCAGAAAATATTTATTTGGATAGATGAAAAATGTAGAACTTTGCTATTTTTTAGATCCTTGATACTTGGGTGTAAAAAAACTCCTCTGTAGAGTGACAGGCTTAGCGCTGTATTATGTGGCTCAGATTTGAGGTGTAGGTCTACTTACATGCAGCAGCAGTGTTTTGGGCTGAGATGTCAAATTAGCAAGCTAACATGCCTGACTGTTACAGCCCTGTTAGGGTCTCATCAGCATGGTAACCTGCTGACTAGTGTTTTTGCATAACAATCACTGTATGCTTATTTTGTGTGATGATGTGACGATTTAGTTTGTAACATGTGTAGGCCTACAGTTAGTCTCACATTGCCAGACTGTAATTTTTGAGAGGTTTTGGACTAACTATTTTCTTTTCTCATACCACACTAAAAATCTGCTTACAATTCTAACAACTACAGCGACAACAATTCCCTACCATCATAATATTCAGTACCTAATCTCGGAAGGTAATATTTTTGACAACGCGGTGAGGACACTAGGACCCAGTGGAGACGGCAGCTCTGGTCCTGTTTCTCGCTGCCTCCTGCTCCATCTCTGCAGTCACTGTGTGTGAGTGGAGGGGGAAAGCAGAGAGTGAGCTGGTGTCTTTGCGTGCATTTACATGAGCATCGTTTCAGAAAAACCTCTGCTGCCACAGCCCAAGTCATCCAGGGAGGAGGAGGAAGCATGAGGCAGACCAAGAGATGGGAAGATAAACAGGCTTGTATTGTGGGAAGTACCTCAACAGCATTTACAAGGTGCAGGGATTGATGTCCACTGAGTACCTCAGCTGTGGGAGCTACACCAGGTTTTCATCCTCAGAGACCAAAAGCAGCAGACAGCTGCATCAGGAAAAACTCTGATTCTGGTACATGATGCTCTCTCTGTGTTTCTTCCCCTCACGCTCCCTGATTAGCACCACATTTTCTCGCTTGCTCTCACCCTCTTCTTCTAATCTGCTGATTAGTGCAACGATACATCTAATTTAATTGTGCTGTGATATATAGAAGGTAGGTCTTGCTTTATACAGTGGGTGTAATGCATTAATGATTAATATATAAATGAGTAGGTGGTAAGACATGACTAAACCAGGCAGGAGGGTTAAACTAAATTGGGAGTACCCCTATGTGTGATTTAGAGACGCTGCTCACAGAGGGCAATCATTCATAGGTAATGAGAGAGGTTAGAGCTCAATTTTTTCCTTATGTTGTCATTGCAGACAGGATGCAGAACATCCTGTGCTTTTGTTACATGTGTGGCAGAGAGCATTCAAGCAACTGGATTTTCTTGATCTGACACATACTTATAGCAGCAGCCACCCATGTCTGTTGTCTGCAATAGCTGGGCATAGTCAATATGCAGGCAGCCTCTGCAACCTATGAATAGTCTCAAGTTTTCAATTTGAACCATTAAATTCACTTATACTAAGTGGCCAGGGCTTCTTTAGTGGCATACATGCTATTGTAGTATACATGTAAACAAGCAAAAGCATTGAATCTTGGACCTACAAGGCCTTCCAGTAATCTGTGATTGTGGTTGTTTTTTTATCTGTACACAGTCAGTTTAGATCCTGGGTATACATTTTTAACAAGAGCTCACACAGCATGTGTAGATGTGACGGAAAAGGACTCTATTTATTAATAGGATCGGTTTTGGGGAATTAGCATGCATTCGTACATTGACAGGATGTGTGCTTCAAAAGTATTCATCACCTGCAGCTTTCAGCAAAGGAGCAGATCTTTGACCTTTATATTAATGAAAGTGTAAAGAAGGTGGTCCAAAATCCTATTAGTATAATCATACACATGTTTTTGGGCTTCATGATTTGGTTGCAGAATTATGAACTATAATCTTTTCAAGTGGCTCGACTATTTTGCATGATTTATGATTGTTCAAATCATTTCACTCCTTTAGTTTTCTCAGCATGTTGTTAAAAAGGTACCAAGTGTCCCTGCCTTGAATAATGCACACTTAATTGAGTTAATTGGTTTGAGGGCTGGCTTTGGATTACCTTATCAGTAAAATTGCCTTAACGGAGATTTGAGAAGCTATGGAGGATTTATATCAAGCTTGATCCGAGTGTATTAATCTTAACGGTAGCTGGGGCAAAAGTGAAACTCAGCACGAGCAACAGATTGAAAGGATTAGATCATATAACCCAGAAGTGCAAATAAGGTGGTCACTCATTAGGGATACGCATGCAAAATCAGGGAAACACATATTTTCATCTGTCTCTCTTGTTTTTAGGGTGGGTTGTGACTGACGGCAGACATGAAGACTTTCTAAATGGACAGGAATTATAAAATCTGAACCTCCTGCCAATCACAGAATCATCCTCCGGACTACAAGGCAGCTTTTGACCTCATTTTCAAGCCACTGTTTTCTGGCCGTACTTCCTGGCTTTGAAGGATGGGTGATGGGCCTGTGACTGCTCCTGCCTGCCTGCTTCATCCCAACCTTCAATGGAGCCGATGTGGAACTCCTCCCACCCACCTCCACAGCTCATGTCCAACATGTCTGCCTCCTATCTGCCTGAGGGCTGGGCTCTGTCCCAGTCGCTAGCCCTGCTGGCCATGCTGCTCATGGATCTGCTGGCTGTGGTGGGTAATGTGGCTGTCATGACGGTCATTGCTAAGGCCCCACAGCTCCACAAGTTTGCCTTTGTCTTCCACCTGTGCGTGGTGGACCTGCTGGCAGCCCTGGTGCTGATGCCCCTTGGCATGCTCTCAAGCCAAGCCTTCTTCGGGGAGGCCCTGTGCCGGAGCTACCTCTTTCTCAGTGTGTGCCTGGTGAGTGCTGCCATCCTCTCTATCTCCGTCATCAATGTGGAGCGTTATTACTACATCATACACCCAATGCGCTATGAAGTAAAGATGACTGTTGGCCTAGTAGCTTCAGTGCTGGTTGGGATATGGGTCAAAGCCCTGGCCATGTCTGCTCTGCCGCTGCTCGCTTGGTTCCTGCAAGGTGGAAGAACTCCTCTTCTGGAGAGTAGTGGGGTGGGGGGAGGAGGGGCAGTCCCATCTCCACCTGCTCAGGGTCACCGGCGCTGCTCACTACATTGGACAGGGGGAGGGTCAAACCGCTTGGCCTTCATGGCCCTGTTTACTCTGGTGTATTTCCTGTGTCCAGTATTGGTGATTCTTGTCGTGTACTGCAATATGTTCAAAGTGGCTCGGGTCGCAGCCATGCACCATGGGCCTCTGCCTACCTGGATGGACACGCCTCGTCGCCAGCGGTCAGAATCACTCAGCAGCCGTTCCACGATGGTAACCAGCTCTGGGACAGGGACTGGGACAGGCAGAGCCACTCCTCAGCGCCCCTTTGGGGGAGGAAAGGCTGCAGCAGTGTTGGCAGCAGTAGGTGGGCAATTCCTTTGTTGCTGGCTGCCATACTTTACTTTCCACCTCTATTCGGCACTGGCTGCCAGCCCTCCAGCCACACTCGCCTCTCTGGAGGAGGTGGTCACCTGGATTGGCTACTTCTGCTTCACGTCCAATCCCTTCTTTTATGGCTGTCTCAACAGACAGATCCGGGATGAGTTGGGCAAGCATCTGCCTTGTCTGTTTCGTCGAGCAGGGGTTGAGATGGAGGACAGACTGCCCAGCCGTGAAGGATCCATTGAGGAGAATTTCCTTCAGTTTCTTCAGGGCACCGGCTGCAACTTAGATCCTCAAAATTCTCACAGCACCTCCAGCCCTAAAGGGGAGGCTTGCTGCCCCTTGGCTCAGTCCCAACCACCGGAACCAGCACAGCCCATACCGATAGATTTCCGAATCCCTGGACAAATTGCAGAGGAGACTTCAGAGTTTATTGAGACTGAACAGGCTAAAAACAACCATATTTATACAGACAATTAAGTTCTATGTTTGAAAATAAGACTCATTTTGATCATTCAGATATAAACTGTTTCAGGAGTTATTTCAGTGAAAAGACGTTCTCTATTTCTATTGAAAGCTGTCCAACAGGTAGCTCAGTTCATGATCTCCATGACTTAAATTGTATCTTTGAATCATTGCACTTTGCCTCATTAGATTTCATGCTTAAACAGTAGTTGTTTAAGATGCCTTTTTGTTGTTTATGAACAGGGATATTACTGCTAGATTTTAAAAATGACCTTCCACACAATCGGTCAGTTCTGTACAGTAAATTACTTTATTGATTACTATTAGTGTAACTTGTTAAGCCTTTTTTAAAGATAAAAAATAACATTAATTATATGTTTGATTCTGTTAAGGTAACTAAATAGTCTTCAGAGTTAAATGTTTTTCAGAATATCCCTTTTGATCTCAAATTAGGGAACACTTGCTGAAATACACCGGCTCCTCATGGAGATGAAACGGTTCCACACACCAAGTGATACTGTATTTTTACTGTAACTGCCAAATCAATCATTTTTGAGACTCTGGAAAAGTTGATTATGTTTGAATAAGTAATGTCGAAGAAGACAGCAATAAAATACACACAATTATGAGTATTTAGGGGATCCATTGAGGGAAAAGCACTACTGTCACTTTTGATTGATGGATGTGCTTTCATCAATGACAATGCCACTCCTAACCCTTATGCCAATCTGATTATAATCAATTAGGAGGCGTAGATATTGTGGCCTAACTCTCATGGAATTGCTACAAGTTGTTTACAAATAACCACCTGAAATTTTGTTCTCCTTTCTTTGGTGCTTGTCCAAAGACATCTTGTTTTTTATTTCCAAAAAAGCAGATCTGTGGCGACTCAGTTTAGGATGCAGGTTGACTTTATAACTCATCCTAAGGGTCACCCAGCTTTCTGCCATGTGATGTATTTATCAGTGTATTTGGATATAGATCTTAAAAATCAGTATTCTCTTGATCCACTGCATTACGTTCAAATATGATTATATTTCTTTCATTTGTTAAATGTGCTGAATGTTATGTTATGTTTAGTAAAACTGTAGGTTTAGGGTTGTGTTTAGCTCAGCATGCCCATTTTTATTTTGATTAGTGAGTGTAAGTATTTGTTAAGAATTCCATTACAAGGAGGCTGATATTTTTTTACGTGTATGTAACTGTCTCGTTTGTTTTTCAGTTGTGGAGATTTTTATCCGGATGGAGAATACATTTAGATTTAGTTTGACCCTGTTCATCAGGGTTTTTACAGTACCTCACATGCAGGAAATAAACATTATTTTACAGTCCTGCGCAGTTCCACGTCAAGTATCACACTTGGACAATATTCTAATGTTGCAAGGAGACTATAGCAGATGTGATTTGCTCGTTTATTAGAAATGATTGTGCAGACTCTGCCTAGTTTTTGATGATGAGATGAAGTGGTATTTTATTAAAAAAAAAACTATTAGGGATATATATGATAAACTATATGTGTAAATGTTTGATTGAAAGGACTTTCTTACGTAGTGTGGATACAGGGTTTTTAAGATATTCTTTGGGCCCTATTTTAACGATCTGAAACGCAAGTATGAAACGCAAAACGCAAGTAGCTTTGTGGGCGGATCTCGACGCAAATCTAAAATGGGTTGGTCTGAAGTAAATAGCTAGGTGTGGTTTGGGCGTAACGTGAAAATAACCAATCAGAGCGTCATCTCACATTCCCTTTAAGAGCAGGCGCGCTTGTTCCATGGCGGATTGCTATTATGATGGCGGATTTGCCTGGCGCACACCAGCGGGAGCTGTCCGGGATGCGGCAAAGTAATAAATGCCTGTCTTGACCGGGTGGCGATGTTGCTGCAGCCTCTCGGGCGCATCTCCTCAAGTCTGGAGAGGATTGCTGCAGCCATGGAGCGTGGGCCTCCAAACGCACCACCTGCACCTGTTGTGCCCCTTCCTCCTCCCCCAACTCCATCTCCGTCCACCCACTCCACCACACCGCATTGCCACTCCCGGACCCTCAAGTGTCCAATCCCACCGTAGTTCAACATCACGTCTCCTTAAGTCCTCTAATATTTCCTCATTTATGTCATCAACACATCCATGATTCATGGAAATGTTGTGTAAAACACAACAAGCCACAAAGAATGCTGCAACTTTTTGAGGACTGTACTGTAAAGTGCCTCCTGATCTATCCAAACACCTGAAGCGCATTTTCAGTAATATTTTTCCTTGTAATTATGTATGGTTTGCAAAAATGGGAACTGCTGCGTCCGTGTAGATTAGGGAAGCAAGGTGTATGCGCGTTGTGCGCACGCTACATTATGGCCAAGCATGCGCCCCTAAAATAGCATCTGAATAACGCGCCACTGACTTTAGACTAGCGCCACTGACTTTAGACCAGGTTTTTCCTGGTCAGTGGCGGAATTGTTTTCTGAAACTGCAAAATAGCACCAGGGAACGTTTGCGCCTGAACACGCCTCCTCTTTTCGCTGAACCGCCCCCGGGAACGCAAATTCGTTCCCTAATTTACCGACTTGCGTCTGTGGAGGGAAAAGTCCGCTGTGCGTCGGGTGCAAAATAGGAATGATACCTACGTCCGTGTACAAAGTCAATTGCGCTGGGTGCAAGATAGGGCCCTTTGAGTGATGATACCGATCCAAAATCAAAAGCTTGTTGAGCTTATCCTCTTTTCATCACATCTAAAATATCCCACATTGTGAATGACGGTGAACGTTTGTTTTAGGATTCTCACATGTTCAGAGATTGTTTTTATGCTGTGATAAAAAAAATAAAAGGATGAATTCCACTGTACTGCAATGATATGAATGTGTTTTAGAAAAAATACACGCCTAAATCTTGAGTGAGAGATACTGTTGTAATAAAGAGTTTCTATGTTTGTAAAACATTTTGGATGCATTCTCAGAATTTTACCAATGATGTGGAGCTGCTGAGTGATGCCAAATACATATTTTATTTTACTCAACATCTCAGTGTGTGTGGCTTAATCTCTCTGCTTTGCTTTGATATTCCATTGCAAAGAGGGAAGACACAGTTCAAACACTTTGACCTTAAGGTAACATTTAAACTTCAAAAGGCCAAAGCCATTGGTATAACCTTCATAAGAAATATGATAGATAGATAGATAGATAGATAGATAGATAGATAGATAGATAGATAGATGGATGGATGGATGGATAGATAGACAGATATATATATAGATAGATGGATGGATGGATAGATAGATAGATAGATAGATATATAGATATATAGATAGATGGACGGATGGATAGATAGATAGACAGATAGATATATAGATAGATGGACGGATGGATAGATAGATAGACAGATAGATAGACAGACAGACAGACAGACAGATAGATAGATGGATGGATGGATGGATGGATAGATAGACAGATAGATAGACAGACAGACAGACAGACAGACAGATAGATAGATAGATAGATGGATAGATAGATAGATAGATAGATAAATAGATAGACAGATAGATAGATAGATAGATGGATGGATAGATAGATAGATAGATAGATAGACAGATAGATATATAGATAGATGGATGGATAGATAGATAGATAGATAGATAGACAGACAGATAGATATATAGATAGATGGACGGATGGATAGATAGATAGACAGATAGATAGACAGACAGACAGACAGACAGACAGACAGATAGATAGATAGATAGATGGATAGATAGATAGATAGATAGATGGATAGATAGATAGATAGATAGATATCATCACCTTCCTAAAATAATGGCCTAAGTAATTTTTTCAGGTTTTTCAGAAAACACAAAAAACTGAACCAAATACTGACTATATATTTATTAATAATTTCACTCAAAAATGTTATGACAATAGATGGCTATTGACATAATAATAACAATGTCTGTCAATTATGCAACATAAGAGGAATAAATGACTTTTTTCAACATGCCTTTGTGACTTAGGCTATTTTAAACTCTGTTAAATTAAATTCTGCCCTGAATCATGGAAATAACTTCAGTGATACAGTGGTAGATTTTTGTTCTTCTTGAAACGTCTGCCATTTTGAAAAGCTTGTAAAATTCCCTAAGTCATATTGTCTTTTGACTTAGACAAAATAAAACATTATACTAAAGGTGTAGAATCACATGACCTGTTCAACTGAGGATGTACCAGAGGTGGCCAGCACCATGAGGAGATGATTTAGGCAAGAAAATCATTTTTGTCAAAAAATGACATAGGCCATTATTTTAGGAAGGTGACGATATATAGATTGACAGATAGATTGACAGATAAATAAATGCATCCTGCCACTGTTTAATGCTGTGTTTCTGTTGGAAGATGCTGGTGCGCGACAGGCATCACACCTCAACGATGGACCTCAGTCAAACCACCCCCAGCTTCGCCAGGCTCTGCCATCCCCATGGCAATTATTACCTAGTGACATTTCTCAGTGCTGTAGTGGGCGGGAGGAGCGTGCTCTACCGGGACTCCAACAAGATACCCTTATCTGTGACTTCTTAAAATACATTTTCTAGACTAAACCAGAGCTGACATTTTTTTTTATTTTTTTCAGAATCTCCTGTGTGAGTAGGCTATCTTATACTGTAAACTGAAATAACTCTTTGCTCTCCATTCTCCTGTCATAATGTAGAATTTCTTGGTAATGTTGATTGTTTTATACCTTACGAAATATATATAGTTTTTACATTTCAACTTTTATCAGAATCAGAATGATCTTTATTGTCATTATACCAGGTACAATGTCATTTTGTGTGACTTCTCTCATTGTAGACAAAATACAGAAAAATAAAGGAATGAAAAATTCTGAAAGGTTAGTAAAATAAGTTAAGATGTACCAGACAGCAGTAATAGCAGTGTAATGGAAAGTGACGGTTGTGCAAATGGATACTTTAAAAACAGATAAATACTTTGTAAATAAGAGGCGTTAAATCAGATTGACAAATTTACAGATGTCATAAATGTTAATAAATAGATGCTGCTTTTGATGTGAATAAAGTCTCTGTTAATAAATAGTAAATAGTGTTGTGCATTTACATTAGCCTTTTGTTTTTGCGAAAGTAAGAGCAAATTGATTCCTGTGCTTAAAAAAAAGTAAAATGGTTTTGGTAAAGTGCTGTAGCTGTAGCACCAGTTGTTTACTATAAAATCAATCTAACCTGATAGTTTGGGATTAAACTATTATTGAAAATACAATTATCATGTTTGTGTAAAGATTAAAGCAAACTGCAAATATGAAAACAATAATAATAATAATACAAAAACAGCACAAGCTGCAAACAAAATGTTTAATAATTTCAGGTTAGATTAGAAGGTAGAGGACAGGTATAACTGTATGTGGTGGCTAAATAATGCAAAGAAAAGGATGTTAAGCATTAGGCAATATGTACTGACTGAGTGCTGGAAGAGGACAAAGGGGATTAAGCCAGAGAAAGAAAATCATGAACCATGGCCCGGAAAGTGTGGTGATGCACAAGAGCCCTAAGAGGAAGTGAAAGAGGGACGTGAGATGGGAATATCTATACAGTTTATGCATGTACTGCATCTGTTTATTAAGCTTAAAGCTGCAGTAATGATTTTCTTTGCCACTTGGGGAGAGTGGAACTACATGAAAATCTAAACACTGACATCATCATTTTATAATGTTGTTATAACTATCTCAGCAAACAGTTGTCAATTTGCATATGCACAAAACATTGAAAACATTAGAAGGCTATTCTTTTGGAGATGTGTTTTTGGCCACCACAAGGATCTGTGCCATGTGAAGAGCACATCTGGTTATATGTAATGCTGTTAGTCATATTAGCAACAGTAGCCAAGGCAAGATTTGGTTTGAGATAATCATATTTGGGAAATTTAGAATGTTCCCCAATGTATTCTTCTGCCATTGTAAAGCTGTTCACTCAAAATTGCATTAAAGTTGTAATCTAGTTATTACCCTCGTCCTCTAAGGGCAAAACTGTCACTGAACAAACCCAAAACGCTGATTCCAGATGTTGCCGCTGGTAATCACAAAGAATTAACAACAGGTGGACAAAAGGGTCACAGCCGGAATCTGTGGCAGAAACAAACCTGGATGAGGACATAGTCGGGGAGAGCAAGAAAAACAATATGATTTCTTTGTTTCCATGAACTTTCCAGGCACATCATCAGCATTTCACAAAAGAGAGATACTGTTGGTAAAAGAGGAAAGGGCGAGTGTACAGTACCAGTGAATATATCAATATATTGTAACAGGATTTATTAAATTATTATACATCTATCTGTTGCTTTTAATAAGGGTCAGTGGTTTTCATACATGTGGAAAGTTAGACTGCAGTCTTGAAAGTTCTGTATGTATTTTTACTTTACTGGCAGTCTTCCAGTTTGCTTTTGCAAATAGTCTGTGTGAGTGTTGCCTCAATGGAATACACAAACAATAGTCTATAGGGCCTTTTACAGCTAATCTACTTCTTAAAAACTGGTGTATTGTGTTGAATTAACAAGTGGGATCTGGTCAGTGGTAACTTTTAGATACTTTTACTTTACCTGAGTAATTCCAATTTTTGATACTTTCTTCCTCTACTACTACATTTCAGAGGGAAATCAATTTGATTCAACTACTTTTATTTGACACAAAATTTATTACAGAGTAAGATTTTAAAAACCTTTATTAAGCATATTAATTTATTGATTTATTGTTGTGCAGTAAATTAAACTAGCCAAGAGTATATAATAAAAAAGCTAAAATGAGCTCCACCTTGACCAACTACATTAAAATGATGCTTACAAGTTAATGAATCAGTATAATGAACCCAATAATATATGACAATACTATAATATTGAGGTACTTTTACTTTTGATAGTGGTTAAACTTCTAGGCACAGTTGACACACATTTTGATGGGACTTTTGCTTGGAATAGTATTTTTTACATTGTGGTAATGCTACTTAAATAAATGTCTGAATATTTGCTCAACCACTAGGTCTGGTGACTGTCAGGGTGTCCCATAACTACAGTTAAATTCCCCCCATTTTAAGAATGGATTGTGTTATTTAAAGTGACAGTACTTATTTTGATTTGGCTGCCTTCTATATACAGCAATACTAATTAAAAAAGGTTTTCACATAGAAAAAACCTTTGGGAAGACATTGTGTGTGTGTGTGTGTGTGTGTGTGTGTGTGTGTGTGTGTGTGTGTGTGTGTGTGTGTGTGTGTGTGTGTGCGTTTAGGTTTAAGGCGACCTTTGATCTCTGGAGTCTGGAGACCTTTGACTCACGACACACTTGAAAGCAGGCGGCTCCTTTAAAACGTCGTCCTTTTGAGGGAACTACATTTACATCAATACAAAAATCCACCTACTCGAGCAAAGGTGCGAGTGCCTGCTAACTGTGAGCTAATTTACGGTACTATCTTAAATTGTAATATGTTATTCCGTTAATTCAGGTGTAACGCTAACTGCTATCCACTGACGAGAGGTAACGTTAACCGACGAAACAGCTAACACACGTCAGTATCTGTATCAGACGTTAAACGAGAGTTAAACTAGATAACAAGTTGGGTTCGTGTTGAACTGTTAACGTCAGCACGTTTCAAAATTAACTTTTTCGTCCACCAGCAAAATGGCTAGTCAATGTTCAAATTATACCAGCCACTCTAGGTTAAAGTTGTTTTTTTGGCTGGTAAGTTAAGCAACTGTACCAGCCACTTGCATATTTTACCAGCATTTGGCTGGTGGATGGTGCTAATTTTGAACCCTGCCAGTGAGGTAACGTTAGGTAGCGAAAAGCACATTTTAACCTTATCTATGATCTATGTGAAGCTTGTGAAGCAGCATCAGCAGGGTCTTCTCAGGTCCCAGTGTAACCGATAGCTAATCAGCTAGCTAGCTAGCTAGCTAACTTAGTTTATCTATTGTCACTGTGCTGTTGCTGTGTGTTTTCTGCAGGGCAGTTCCTGTATTGTGCTACGGTCTAGTAACAGCTGGTCCTCAATGTCAGATGGTAAGTCAGCAAGCAGTGACACAGTGCAAACATCTGTCAATGCCTACTTACTTATGGTTAAGATTACATAAAACACAACTCGGTGTTATTTTTAAATAAAGGACGTTTAACCTAAAAGGTGTAAAGGCAACTGTTAACCTCCAACAGCTTAAAACTGCTTACATATGCTTCATGTCAGTCAGTCAGTCAGTCAGAGATCTTTCTTGGGTACTCCGTTGTCTTTAGTCGCCTTGCAACAACCAAAGTGACTTGTATATCTTCTGAGACAGGCTTTATAAGTAGGGATGAGTACTGAAATACTGAAGTCATCTTCAGTTCTATAGCCCAAAATCACAAATTTACCCCAAAGGACAACATATTACACCCTCTATCCTTTTAGACCCTTCCATCAATTGCATAAGAACAAACGGATAATGACTTGGTAGAAATATTACATATAGTTAAAGTACTAATCTTTTAAGATAAATTTATTTGTTGAAAAGTACGTAAGTAACATGCAAAAGTAGTGCTTTTGGAGAATACCATGGGTTACATTTATGATCACTATGATATGATCGAGGTGGCAACCTAATGGTAACCATCCCATGAATACACCCTACTATTGTATCCAATTCAGTGATGTTTATCAAAGTGGTGACTGTTTTTTGTTTGTAACACAACTTTCACAACAACAAAGATTACAGACCGGGCAAACTGAACTGGGATAGCAATAACAAAGCACTGCAGTTTTAAAACCGTTGACACCGTTACACAAAAACAAGCTTAAAAATAAACAAGCAAACATAAAATAAATAGTGCTCAGTTAAGTTATTTCAATAGTTACTATAAGTTAGCATTGCTATTAATATTAATATGCCATTGCTCTGTTTTGTAAAATACTTAAACAATCCAGGGTTTACTTTTCTCATGCATAGGTTTGTCAACATCAACCTTTTAAAGATCCAATATGTAATATATTTAATGTAATAAATCCAAAAATGACCCCAATGAGTCATCAGATATTAAGGAAACATGCTAAGTTGAAATTGAAAATGTCTGTTTGTGTTTTGGCCTGTGTGTTGTTATCTACTGCCCAGTTTGACAGCCAGGCTGGGTTGCCAGATATACCTGTAAAAACGTAAACCCAGTGCGCTACAGATGTAACGTCCGTACAGCCATGAAAGCAGCAAACAAACGATACCAACGGAGATTCTACGGTCTACCCCACTTTAAAAAAAACGTCATGTTTCTAACAACAGGTGCGTGACCAGAGACGTTACAAACCCCGGGTAAATATTGGAGATGTATTTGAAAGATGGAGACAGCTTAGAGCCCAAAAGGACGCAGAATTGGCTAATTTCCTCCTGAACAGGTAGCTAAGCATTAACTTCAGGCTAATTTATCACGGCTACAAGGAACCAGCATTTTATGTCATTTTAACATTTGTGTAGTTGCATTGAATTATATAGCTAGGGTACCCAAGTTGGTTACTCGCAATAACAATTGAGACACAGTCATTAAAGTTTAAAGGAGGAACATTTAAAGGAATCTACATGTATGTGTGTGTGCTCAAATATGGCTTCTGGAAAAATAAATAAAGGATAAGATATGAATTACTAAACAGACATTAATTAAGAAGTTCCCCATACTTTTACAACTAACAACCACTAGATGCCGCGAATGAATGGCGCCGAATCTGTCGAGTCGTCTTGTAGTGGTGCGTCAAGTGCAACGTATGTTCATATGCATCCAATTAGATTGAATTCGGTATTGATGACGCAAAAAATAATAACGGTAACTCCACTGAAATTATTTGAAATTAAAGTAACGAGCAGTAGTAAGTAGAAAGTACCGATATTTGTGTTAAAAATGTAAGGAGTAAAAGTAAAAAGTCAGCACAAAAATAATTGGTGAAGTAAAAATATCTGAAAAATCTACTTGAGTACAGTAACAAAGTATTGGTACTTTGTTACTTCCCATCTCTGAACCCTGCTAACTGCTAACGTTACCAGAAGACCAGTCAAGCGGGCCACGGCTGTTTACAACGTGTAGCCTGTTCAGCGGCCGTAGCCGACAACGGTGAGTTATTTTAAGCCACGAGAGGGGGGCTGTAAATCGGGAAGAGGGAACCGTGAGTTGACAGTGTGTTTAGCGATTGTTGCTGTAATTCTAAGCCAATGAAGTGTGTTCAGTCGGGTGGAGAGGACGGCAAGGTAGTGTTATTTTTAGCGGTTCCTACCGTAATTCTAAGCCGAGGAAGTGTGTCTGTCAGTTGGTTACAGAGCTCCGCGTGAGTTTTAAATGTGGAAACATTTCCTATGAAAGGCTGTACACAGAGAGAGAATACTGTTTTTTTTTTGGTGTACTGCCTCTGCAGACAAAATGCTGAATTCCATGAGCTTTGCTCTGAAGGAGTGGGGGGGAAAAAATCCTCAAGCAGCTAGTGATATTCACAGTGGTCTCATTTTTAGCAAAAGGGTGTGCAGACAGACAGCTTAACCAAACAGAAGGGGTGAAGAGGAAACCAAAGAAGGAATAACAAGAGCCATCAGGCTAACATAATTGACAGCTGTTCCAGGTAAGGCTTTGAGAATGTTAGACATTTGGTTTTTAGCAACATGTGTGACATATTCATGGGGGTAGTTAAGGTTTATGTTTCAGACAAAAGTAGGCCCTTGTTTTTTTTTCCCTTGCTGCTGCTGCTGCTGCTGCTGCTGCTGCTGTACCAGATGGTGAGCGTCGGCTCTCTCAAAAACTGGGTCAAAAACAGAAAAAAGCTGGAGACATCCACAAACAAGATTTTTAAGCAAAGATAAACCTTGACTTCTTCCACTTTTGTCAGTTACCCACCAGAATGTATCTCTGAAAGATACATTGATAGAAAGGTTACATTTTAGTTATTTGATTGTTCTGTATGTACAAGTCTGTTTTCAATAGTCAGGGCATAGTTTGAACTGGTTTGTGATATTCGTTTTTAGACTTATACCACACTGATTTTAACAAAAATAACTTATAGATTGTCTTTCACTTTTAGAGATCAGTTTGATAGGTTTTGGGGGTTTGGTCTCAGGCACAGTTGTATTTTGATATATCTGATCCACATTTCATCAGTTTCTTGTTGTTTCATGTTTTAATTTATTCTAAATAAAAATTAAGCATTTTATTCAGAGTTGATCAAGTTCAGTCTGGACTGTAATACCAGAGGCCAGTTTACTTGCAAAAACATTGAACATAACCCTCTAGTTGCAATGTCAATTTAGTTGTATTCTGAAGTGTTTAAGTGTAATTAGAGGACAGTTGTCAGGGAAACGGCAACAGTACAGTATATTCTAAGCTGTCTCTATACCAAGTGCAATCCCTGAAAACTGCTCTATTCTGAGTTGAAAAAGGAGGTTACGCTTCAACAGTGGAAATTCTTGGTGGAGTGCTAAACCCAAAATCCAATAGGCATGTTTCAAAAAGTGAAGAACAGGTAGCACATCTCAGGACAAAATACTGTCATTGCACTTTTTTAATTAGGCTCACATCACAATAAATCAAGGCTGACGCATTTCGGCACAAAGTCTTCTTCAGAGCGTTCCCAATAATCCGGTACCATTCAATGTTATACATACAATGACAGAGTCGCTACAGCTGGGAGTTGGGCCTCATTATTCAACAACCAATCAAATCATCCCGTCCCATTGTTCTAAAAATACAGGGAAAGCACAGGTGATTCAAACACCATTTTAAAAAAACAAACAAAAAAAAAAAAATTTTAAAGTTCTACAGCACACAATTTCTGGCCATTGAGACTATACGTTGGTTGACATTAAAAATACATATTATTTTAAGAAAGACTCAGCCTAGGAACTGCTCTATACTGTTGTATGCAGTAGGTAAAAATGATCATACTTACTAAATTATCATTCTGCATTCAAATAATGGCAAAGCCACTTAATCCTGTGTTTATTGTTTATTCAAGTAAAATGTTTGTGGTCTAGTATCTGTAAAATTTGATAAACTGAAGCTGCTTGAAGAGCAATTGTGTACTAAACTGCATAAACTACATAACCTTTTCATACCACTAGATGGGGATCTTGAACTCTCTTTGCTCTGACTACTCTGTCAAGTAGTCTGGCTTACCAGATGCACATCTGGTGCGTCGGTCCCTCCCATTCCCCTATTAGTCCAAGCATTTTGTGAGAAAGGGGTGAATCTGCCACAAATTGCCACAGAAAATCATCAATCATAAAGTGTCAATAAAGCAAAGCAAACAAAACGATGAACAGTTTTGTTTTACTCTCTTAGGTTGGCTGACTTGTGGAAGCTTGTGTGGTAACTACATTTTAAATTAAAGTGTACAATAATAATGTTTCCAAACTACAGGAACCACGTGAGAGAAAGTTGTGTGCATACCTTTTACAGTCTATGGTGCATACGGTACTTGTCGCAGGTTGCATTACTACATGTAGCCTTGCTGGGCATTGGTTGTTGTCACTATTTTTAATACATCATGTCATCATTTGGCTGTCTGACTCCCCTCAGAATTTTCCAGCAGTGAAGATTGAAAGTTCACTAGTGAGCTCACACACTAAGCTGTGCTTATCCACTTAGACCAATCTGTATTCTTCGACTTTTTTTTGTCACTTTCCGTTCAACTGGATCTGGTTTTAATACACCTTCTCATGATATCCAGTGTATCTAATTGCTATTTTTAGATGAGTGGACAAACTTTTGTCCTTCACTCACCTTGTTACTCAACTGGCAGGGTTTTTGTCGATCTCCGTGCTTGCTGGCTGTCATGCTAGCTACAAACTTTGATCTGCAATGCCCTCCTCTATTGCTGTCTTTCCCTGCATCAGCTTCAAGAAGCTCATTCCCTGGTTGCTAGGGCAACCAAGAAGGATGGCCCCCAGCAGGAGCCGGGGAAGCCTTGGGCTGCCTTTAAGCTTGTCGCTTTGCTGCACGCCTGCTGACCTGCTGCTGGCTAGAAGGAGGAGCCAACTCTGCAGAGGAGCTTCCTCCGGCCCAGTATGGGTCCTGCTGCCCTGCTGCCCCACCATGAGACAGAGCTCCAGCGTTGGTGCTAGTGCTCCTCTCTCCCTCTGCTGGCCACTGCAAAGCTCTGACTCACTCAGCTCCAGTAATAACAGGAGCACAGGCGGCAAGATGTCATCCTCTTCCTCCACCTCCTCCTCCAACAACGATGGACAAGGGAAGCCTAAACCTAAATCCCCCTTTCGCAAGAGGGGGAGCCTGCAGAGCACCACCAGCCCTGGTGAGTGTGGGTCTGAGGGGTCCCATCGAATAAGTGAACTCTCAGCTCTTACATGCATTTGGAGTCAGAAAATTACACAGGTGCTTGTGCAGTGGCTTTTAAGAATGCATGTGGCTCAGCAGTAGCAATAAGGAAGGAAAGGGAGTTTCCAGAGGTGGAAACTGTACTCAGTGCTTAGTTTTGTTTTGTATCTGTTGTTGTTGTTGTTGTTGTTGTTACATTGGTATAATTTGTTTAAAGCTTTGACTGATTTTGATATTTAGCATTCAGCATGCATACTGCTTTGGGTGGAACTGTGATGCAATACTATTTTAGCCAAACTAGGGCTGCAACTGCGTTAATCTGTTGGATCATTTATTTTTTATTAATCAGTCAAAATATGGACAAAAGCACATTGCATGTTCTCAGAGCTGCAAGCCCTGGTATTGGTGATGCATGGCTCAAGAAATGCTAGGCATTTTGATTTGATAAATAATCTGAAATTGTCTATCAATTACAATCGGTTACATTCAAGCCATTGCAAATGAGTTCATACAAAGCTAATTAAGACTAGCAGCTCCACAAAACTCTCTCTGTATTTCTCAGTATGCCTATGTTTACAAAATGGTGTAGTCCGGCGACATTCGTGTGTAGCAGCTCGATTGATGCGTTTTACATCACCGTCAAGAGAGCAACCTCAGCCTTGGAGACGAAGAGGAAATAAAAATAACAAGATAATTAACTCTTCTGAAGAGTTCATCTGTTTTTTTTATCCTCCCAAGTCCTCAGATTTGACGGGATAAATGTTACTAGCAACTGCGTGTACGATCACCGAAGGCTTGTGTCATGTGGATGCACCGAACAGTGTTGTTGTCATTACTTAGAATTCCTCATGGGGGAGACAATCCACACACTATAGCTTAAAAATTGTTATATAGTTATATAATAGTTTTGTCAATCGACTCATCAATTAGTCAGCAAATCTTGTCCGCTCTAAACTAGACGATGGTTTTGACTGCTCTGTAACTGACACTCTAATGTTAGTACGTTAATAAATACAATGCAATAAATTATAATACAGCTGAACCTAAAACATATTAAAGTATAGATCTGAGTCTGCTTTTACTGATTCAACTGTAATATTGTGCATGCCGATGAAAGAACTCACTATTGCGCTATTGTAACCGCCTTTTTGAGGGTTTCCCATAGATAGCTGTCATGTGGGTTGCCTGCCCAAATAGATATGCACCCATTATTATATTGATTATTTCTTCCCCAGTGTTGACCAACTAACTGAACCGTGTAAAACACTGTAACAAAGTTGTTATTTCTAAACATTTATTGTACTTTTTTGAATGTCGAATGTTTTTAAAAGTTGGCAGTTTATGAAGGTTGAAGGATTGAATTTGGATAATTCCTGCACTGTAAAGGGATGCCCAGCCCTTAATGGGCCCCTTTGCCCTCCCCTTGTAGCTACAACAGGTTATCAATGGGTCTACTGGCTTCTCCTTATCTCATTAGCTTGGGTTAGACCGAGCAGTGGGATCGTTTTGTGTTGCAACTGCACCTCTCTCATCATCACAACAAAATATTACAAACTGTAGGAAATTAAGTTTCCTAATTCCTTTTTTATTTGGGCGTCCTTTATTCTATGGTATTCTATCAATAATATATTGGTTATTGACATTTTAATAGGACTTTTTCACCACAGGCTTGTATCCCTAGTACATTGTGGTATATTAATTAACCGTAGTGTCGATTCACAAGGTATGCGTAGGAGTTTCATTAACTTTTTAGTGTGATGGGATACAGGCCACATGATCGTAGCTCTGTGATTACCTTTGAAGTTGATGCTAACTGGTCTCTTTGGGGAGAAACTAAAAGGTTAGACCAGCATGTATCTATGAGGCAATTAAATGTTAATATTGATTTAATTTGAAGCTACTTCCTCAGTGTGCCATAGCACAGAACAAATGTTGAGTGTTTGGAGGGATGCCGCAGCCGATCTAAAGCACTAACTCACATGGACACACACACACACACACACACACACACACACACACACACACACACACACACACACACACACACACACACACACACACACACACACACACACACACACACTCTGTACTGTATTTGCTGAGGAAGCCTGCCTTTGCTGCAGTAATAAATAACTTAGAGGTCTCTCCATCCATGCAGTCATTTAAGTCCTCTCAATTAGCCGCTTGGCTGAGCCTTCTGCACTCCCAGTCTGTCATAAGAGCCACATGTAGGCCACCCATTATAGCACTTCCATCTGACCACACCAGTCTGTTAGCATTCACAATGCCAAATTACTGAAAAAGCTGCTCTAGTTGCAGCTTGAGCAGTAGGTTTTCAATCTATGTCATAAACTGAAGCCTTCAGTGTTTCCTATGTTACTTCTTATAGCAACCTTAGAAATGGCACCACTATACGGCATCTTTCCTTTTAAGAATCTTGGCGGTTTGGTAAGTTTAGTTTTTTTAAATACATTCTTATCTCTTGCACATTTAGAATGGTTATCTTATGTAAGTGTTGCTGTTGGAAACATTGATTACTCTGTATTCTCAGTGCAGGAATCTGTCTCTGGCTGCAGCCTGCTCTCTCCCACTGGACATCACACCATCACATGAAGCAGAATATGTAATGTCCATATTTGCAGCCAAAGCTATATGACGTGATGTATAGAGGCTATTAAAGTATCTGGCAGAGAGGTGGAGGGAATGGCTCTCTCCAGCATGAGTCACTTCTGTGCTTTCTGCTGTCATCTGATCTCATTCAGAGGCTCTTACCTTAATCTTTACTAATTTACTGGCCTATAACTTGACACTACCCTCTGTACCTTCTATCTGTAGGCTGTCTGGTCATCTAGCTTGTCAGATTATGTTTAAATATATTTTCGTTGTTTCTTTTTGTTGTCAACACATTACAGCTTTTACATTACATGTCATTTTAGCTGACGCTTTTATCCAAAGCAACTTACAAATTTTCAGAGGTTGCATGCCTCTTGTCTTGCTCAGGGACACATTGGTTGATGTATCACAGTAGGAATCGAACCCTGGTCACCCACACCAAAGCCATGTGTCCTATCCACTGCGCCATCACCACCCTGTGCTCTGTCTGGTGCTGGATAATGTAAACAGAATGTAGAGGGTCTCTGGCATGTACATTTGGATACAAATTCTATTTGAAGACCGCTCCACGATAGCCTGAATGTGTGCTACTTGCTATACATCTACTCCATGCTGCAGATACTGGTTACTATGCTCCCTCCACCACCCCAGCCTCCCCTGTTCTGATTGATCATTTATCAGAAATACTGTTCCCCTCATGGCATGTCTCTGCATTCATGTGTATTCTGTATCTCATGACTTGCCAAGTCATGTGGGCTCTGTTCTGTTCCCCCTAGGGAGCTTTCCATACTAAATCATTATTACACTGCCTTGTTGAATACAAGGTTTTGATTGGTCAATCACGCCATTCTAGAGTCTCTTATTTCTGTTTAACAAACTGTTGCTTAGTATAACAGACAGTTGCCATGGACGGAGTTCTGATCATAGACTCTGGAGGACCATTTTTGAAACAAAAAAATAATTTTTAAATCAATATTTGTGCGCCTATGGAGCTCATACTGCTGATCAGCGGATCACAAAGGGGGAGAGAGAGGTTAGAGGAAATGGGGATCGCTAACAGTGCTAATGGAAACAGTCCTGCATGACCCTGTCAGGGTTCTAATTTACATATGTGGCAACGTGTAGATTGTTGCCCTATGGACCTTAACCTGCACAATCGGCCTGCCTGCCTCACTCCACCCCCAACCCCTCTGGCCCCACAGTAGACAGAAACTTCTGAGACCCTGCACAGGGCCCCATAATAAGTTTGTGGGTGTTAAGGCATATTGTGTTCCCTACTCCTGCTGAAGAGGTGCCAGGTGTATTTCTTCACTAAGTGTCACTGCACAATTTAATATTATTTATATTATTAAACTTTAGAATTTACATCAGTGAGGGAACCAGTGAAGACACATTTGGGACTAAGATCAACTAAAAGGTATGGCAATTAATAACTTGTATCAAAAGTTAATACATTATGTGAAAACCCAGTTAGGCATGTATTTTATATTGGGACTTCATGTTTGGTAAAATGTGAAAAATGTGTGAACATTTTCTGTGGACTGCTTTTAAGAGTACATTTAATAAGTACAGTTCTGCATTTTTTTCATTTCACCACTAGAGGGAGTCTCTGGCACAAAAATGCTTTGTAAAGTCAGTCCCTCAGTTTTAAACCAGTGGCTGGTTGTCCGGGTCTCAGGTCTTTGGCTGCTCTGCGGTGAGAGATGAGTGAGGACCAGTTTGTTCTGGGTTAGGGTGGAACATTCCAGGGCTTTCTTCTACTATAAATAACCCATTTGCTTCCCATGTAACAGAGGAAGTGTGTCAGTTCTGGAAAAGGGATTTTGGAGGACCAGGAACCCAGGCCTCAAAAGCTGTAACACCAACAGGTGGGCCTATTGTTGCTTGGGGCGAGTAGATAACCAGCAGAGCCACAATATCTGTCTTTTAGTGTCACCCCAACACAAACACACACACACAACTCAACATCATGCCATTGGACACACCATGTCTCACTGGGGTGATTTGCAGGCTGACAGACGATGCTTATATACACAAGGTTATGATGGGTTGTATTTCATTGCTGAGGTACAGTTAAGCATGCTGCTTTGGTCTGTCTCTGCCCTCAGCATGGCTTCTAATGAAGATCCGTTTTCATTTAATCCACCTCATTGATCACAGATGATCCAGTGTCAGCTGATGTTTGGTCCCTGACTGGCATTTTATTGTCCTGTGACCTCAAAGAGTCATCGCTCGCCCACCACTCCCCTGCTCACTTAATGATTGAACCCGCTAATGCATTGTGAAAAGATGCAAACACCCACACAGTTTCTCAACACACTGATCACAGTTCACTGATCATCAGTGAGCTCAAAGAGTAAATCACTCATTCTAGGAGAGTGGGGTGAGAGGTGGGCTATGAGTCAATAGATGATATAAATTGTCACTTGTCAGATTCTCAAAAATGTATATCAATGTAAATGTAATATCTTTAGGTCTTAAACTGTTGGTCAGACAAAACAAGACATTTTAAGATGTCACCACGGGCTCTGAGAAAACGATTCATCAATTAATTAATACAGACTCTGGAGACTATCTAGCAGCTATAGAATTCTGTTATCACAGTTTTACAAAACAAGACAGTAAATCAAAGCAAGAATGGTGAGTGTGATAGTCTACATCAGGGGTGTCTACTCAACTTTACTAAGGGCCACACTGGATCTAAACAGTCAAATATATTTGACTGTAATATTGCGTGTATCATATAGCTTTCTCACTTACAGTTTGGTCGACATAAAGCCCTAAAAAAGTCAGCAAAAAAGTCATAGAATTTAGCAAATCAAGCAAAACAATGATTAATTTTTTTTACAACAACCTGTTTCACAGGCCTGAATATACAAATTTCTGAGTCTCAATATCAGAAATCTGCCAAATTTGGCTTTGAGTGTCGCGTAATTATATTTTGAAAACAGTTTCCACAAAATGGTGGGCAAATATGTATTGTATTGTGAACCTAAATTGATATGCGGGCCGGATCAAAATTTGCGAGGGGCCGGATTTGGCCCACGGGCCTTGAGTTGACAAGTTCTTAGAAACAGGTCGTGTGTAATCGGAAGCCTCCTCACTTCGCTATCTCTGTGAAGCAACACTCTTTTTATTGGCTTCGGCTTTGATCCCTGACACACCTTTGGTCTCAGGAATGGGATATTAACCTCTCAATGTCCGAGCAGTACTAAGTACAGTGTGCTACATGTTGACAGTGTCGAGTGACACAGTGCTTCTCTCTTCTATATTCAGATATGGTGAGAGCTGCACTGAGAGGTGGCAAGAGGTTTGGTGACCGGAGGGCTCTGGATAATCACAGAATTAAAGTGTGGTGTGAATGTATGTGTCTGTTTCTTTTGATGTGTGTGACTGTCCGTGTGCATATGCAGTGTATGTGTACATGTTTCCGTGTGTATACGGGAGTTAGAGCTGGGCAATATATCGATATCTTGATATGAGACTAGATATCCGCTTAGATTTTGGATATCGTAATATCGTAATATAATAAGTGTTGTCTTTTCCTGGTTTTAAAAGCTGCATTACAGTAAAGTGATGTCATTTTCTGAACTTACCATACTGTTGTAACTGTCTGATTTGCCTTTTCACCACTTAGACATTGTATCCACATTTCTGGTGATTATTTATCAAAAATCTCATTGTGCAAATTATTTGTGAAAGCACCAATAGTAACAACTGCAATATTGTTGCAGTATCGATATCGAGGTATTTGGTCAAAAATATCGTGATATTTTATTTTCTCCATATCGCCCAGTCCTAACGGGAGTATACAGTCAGTGTCTTTGTGTATTTGCGCGTGATGGGCTGCAGGGAGGATTTATTGTTTTGAGAAGTTTTCTGATGGACTCGGGAAGAGGGATGCACAGGGGTTCATCAGTCTGAATGCTGAAAAGTATTTTGTGGAATATTTGTCCTGTTTTATTCACATGGGAATTTATTTGCAGAGTTAGTATTAGGTTTGCTTGACAAGGGTCTTAACAACAATGCCAGCTTATGTCCCTCTTGGAGGGGGGTGAGGGGGGAAAGGAGTCAGAAAAACATGCCAAATCTCAGGCTGCTTTCGAGAAATGTCATTTAAAGAAAGAAAGTGGACATGTAGGTATATTGTCTGGATTTTTGCAGCAAACGTCTCAGCTTGATCTGATTTTATTGTTGTAAGCAAGCAATGTCATCAATGTGCAAAACGCTTACTCATCATCATCATTTACCCTAAACAATGGATGCCATTTCAATTTTTAAGCTCGGAACAGAAAGTCAAAGAAAAACAATTGCCTCAAGCTAGTACAAGTTCACAGACCTTCACGTGGAAAAATTCTTAATGACCTTTCCTCTGAGTGTTGCTTTGAAAATTCACTAAACAGGGAATTTGAAAAGAAGCGTAGCAGATTTCTTGTACATTGTGAAATACAGCAGACAGGCCTTCCCTTGTGCTGCACAGGAGTCATGTGAGAGAGGAAGGAAATGTCCTCCTGGCATCATGTGGTCGATGCAGGGAAGCAACATGGCATGTTGCATGGATGCATCAACACCGACTCATCAACAGCAAGCAGAAGAAAAAAACGACCAGCACATAATAGCATTAAAATATTAAAGGTGCAATATGTAATACTGACAGCTAGTGTTTAAAATAGTTACTGCAGTACAAATTCAAAATGATGGAGAGTGTCGTCTCCCCCGCCAACTCGCTGTCCTTTTGGGCTCTAAGCTGTCTCCATCTTTCAAATACATCTCCAATATTTACCCGGGGTTTGTAACGTCTCTGGTCACGCAACTGTTAGAAACATGCCAGGGTTTTTTAGGTCGGGTAGAATCTATCTCCGTTGATCCTGTTCGTTTGTTTGCTGCTTTCATGGCTGTACTAACATTACAGCTGTAGCGTGCTGGGTTTAAGTTTTTACAGGTATATGTATAAATAAGCCAATTAAAAAAAATTAAAATTAATAAATAAAAACAAGCCAAAGACTATATTACAGTGCTAAAGTGTTGGTAACCACAGGAGGCAAAGTAATTAAGTGATTATATGACACATACTAAGGAATGTTGTTGTTGCACATGCATTCATGTGCAACAAAACATGTCTTTAATGGACCTGTAATAATTGTTTTATATGATAACATGATTTAAAGGTTTGCAGTCATGAGGTGATGGAAGTGGTGCATCATGAATAAGAACTGGGAGGTAGTGAGAGGGGGGGGGGGGGGGGGGGGGGGGGCCTTTTTTTTTTTTCACAAAAAAAGGGGGGGTGTTTTTTCCCCCTTTCCTTCCCCTTTTTTGTGCCACGTGATATGTTCTAAATCAGTATTTAAATCCGGGATCTTGGAGGCTGTGCTGTTCATGCACTGAAAACCGGTGTAATCCAGGAAGCAGCTGAGAGACAGAGGCAGAGAGAGGAAAAAAACTTGCTTCACCAGCACACTGGAGGTGGCGACAGTTACAACAGAAGTAAAGAAAAGAGAAAAGGGGGGAGATTGTGTGATCCTGGTGTTAGAGTAGCTTGTGTTTAGGAAAGAGCGTATCCTATCTCTCCCTTCTCTCTCTTTGCTGTCATTCTCTCCTCCTCTGTGCCAGCGGGGGGAGGGTGCATCGGCCGTCCCAGGCCTAGTTACATGTCCCAGCATCCCAAGAGCTCAGACAAGGCCACTGCAACCGTAACGGAGACTGTGAGAACAGGACAAGACAGGGAGATAGAGGTACTGTAACCTTTGCTGCTTAATGATAAACATTAGCATATACTGTAGAGCCTGTGAATGTGAATACTGTGTTACTAGAAGTTACAGCAGTTCTGTGTGAGGCATGGTACATATCACTCCTGAAATACTGCACAAGCAAGCTCATAGTGACAGATGAGGTGTCAGTAAACACAGTTGCTGTGTACTGGAATAAGCTGATGTAGAAAACCGTGGGAGGAAATACAGAAGTGAGGGGAGGGTTTTCTTTAAGTGAAAGAGGAAAAATATGCATGCATCTGTTAGCTTGGTCTGTTGCTATTATGCAGATATTTTGAAAGCTTGATGTGTGCCATAGTTTATTGCCGAGTCTGGCTCTTGCAGAGAGTGAACATTTGGGACATCTAGTCCCTGCTGCTGTTTGCTACAGTCCTGTATGATGCGGTAATAATGCCCAGTGGATTGATCACTAGGGTCCTTGTGAGTGTGCCGTCATGAACAAAACACAGCATAAGGTACACGGTCTAGGCGGTTGCAGCAGACATACAGTTGCTGACAAGGTGCCACTGAAGCTGGAAAAAAAATAATCTTATTTAGAACTGCATCTTCATCAACACTATACTCTACAGGCAATTTGTATGAGCAGACAGATGCTGTAAACTGCTGGGGTTTCAGTTTTTAAAGCATCTATTTTGTGTGTTGTTGTTGTTGTTGTTGTTTGTGTATGTGATGGCAATGACAAGTGACTTATCAGTCTCCTCTTAAAGGCTGTTTATGTTATAGAAAGCTGCGGAGTAGCAGGTAAAGGCAGGGTTGGTTACTATTTACAATATATACTTTTTCTTTTTTTAAGATTATTTTTTGGCCTTTTCCGCCTTTAATTTTTGACAGGACAGCTAGGTGAGCGAGAGGGGGAAGACATGCAGGAAATCGTCACAGGTCGGATTGGAACCCTGGACCTCTGCGTCGAGGCCTAAACCTCTCAGTATATGTGCGCCTGCTCTACCTACTGAACCAACCCGCCCACGACAATATATACTTTTTTATATATTTTTTTGAAATGGTCTTTACTCCCCGACAGCAATAAATAACGTATGGGCTCCGAAAAAGGAGCGGAAAAGATCCGTCATCTGTGGCTGTTGTAATCCTGTGAAAACCCCTACCAATCATCTGCTTTGAAAGAACCAATGAAATGCCTCTTTGGCCCGCTGCGCGTACTCTACCCCTCCCGTGACCTCGATGCGCGTCATTGCCGAATTGCTAACAGTAGTCATGTTTGTTTGAAACATTCGGTATGCTAATATTGGGTGTTTGCTTATTATGCAGCTCTGTGGGTCGGAGCCTTGAGGACAGGGGGAGGGGTTAGACGGAGCCCTAAGCAGATGCTACTTTCAAATCTTGCTAGCTTTTTAACATTACCAACCCTGCCTTTAAGGTAAATTTCTCCTTCCACTGTGACGACAATTATCTTGGTTTTTCTGCATGCATTGAAATGTTTTTTTGTCTTATGTTTTTTTCTTTAAAAGAAAATTATGACCCAACTGTTTACACAGTGAATTTGCAGGCAGTAGTTTTTAGCTGTCAAATTTGATCAGCCATGTTTGTTCCCTTGCACTGATCCCTATTACTGATAATATATTTTCGAGACCAAGACCTGAAGGGGTTTATCATCTGTGGTTGCTAAGGAACATCTGAAGTGTGTGTCATCACTCTTCCTCCCAGGAAATAAAGTAAAATCTCTTTCTAAACATTAAAGCCACAATCGCAATAGACCATAAAGTAAACTGAAACACGTTACTTTGGGGAACTGGCATATTTTTAGCAGTTTCTCTCATTCTATGATGCCCATCATGCATTGATGCAATGTGACATCCCTGACTTTTAGTTCTGTACACATAGACTGTATAATAATAATAATAATAATAATAATGGACAAACCGCCCGTGCCTGAAAAGTGAAGCCAATCAGATGTGCCTTAAACCTGCATTCTGTCTAATTTCCAGCAGGGGGCGACTCCCTCGGTTGCAAAAAGAACTTTGTTTCTATAGAATTCCATGGAGAATGACCTAGTTCTGACATGATTTATTACCTCGATAAACATTTTCAAGAGTTTATGGCCCCAATCGCTACTTTCAAGCCTTTTCAAATACAGCATGATGTTCATTTTGTAAATTATGGTCCCATTTATTTTAAAATTGACGATAAAGCAGGTGATGCTACACGCCGACCTGTCAATCAGGACCGAGGCTTAGCAATGCTAACCAGAGCCCTGTGGACATTACAATAGACCTGAGCTTGTTTTTTATTGTTGTCCATGTTGTCATCTTAAACTTTGACCCTCTCACTGTGTTTTCACTTTATCAAAGTTGATTGGAACATTTGGTCGTCTTGTTCAGCCAACCAACCTAGCTAGTTAGCGCTAGCATTAGCTGGTAACTTCAATCGGTAAAAGTTTAGCGATTGTCTGTACTGCCATACATGCAGATGAATGGCGTCAGCACCCGGAGATCCGCGTTTA
The DNA here is from genome assembly GCF_010015445.1 of Perca fluviatilis. Classification (NCBI taxonomy): domain Eukaryota; kingdom Metazoa; phylum Chordata; class Actinopteri; order Perciformes; family Percidae; genus Perca; species Perca fluviatilis. The sequence goes on along the minus strand of NC_053115.1, from coordinate 17,059,508 downwards.
CCCGCTAGAGTTGGGGTAATAATCAGTCAGGGGGGGCCCAGGGGATTTTAATTAAATACAATACACATTACATTATAACATGGGCTCTTAAATTTTGGATAGTCATCATGGAAACATTGTGTCATGTGACAAGGGCTGAGAAGATTTTTTCACAGAACTGTATAAAAATAAAGTGCAATAAATTTCAAACTTCAACAAAGAAGACCTTGCTGTACACAGTTTCCACATAATGGGAAACGGAACAGAAATAAAGTGCAATAAATTTCAAACTTCAACAAAGAAGACCTTGCTGTACACAGTTTCCACATAATGGGAAACGGAACAGAAATAAAGTGCAATACACAATTTAATTATAACAGCAAGAAGTGCTCTACAGTGAGTTCAATATGTTTCTACTTCCAAACTGGCCTCAAAATTTCATAATTTTGTGATGACACCATTAGTACCTTATCGTTGTACAACTTTCTATTGTCAAAGCTAATCTTGTAGAGAAAACTGTAATCAATAAGTATTAAAATTAGGTTTTGAAGTTGAGCTTTTGTCACGCATATGAAGTAAAAGTGGAACCCAATTTGAACTGGATTTTATTGTATGTAATTTTGAATGCATTTGCCATATTGTGATATATTGTTTTTAATTGTGATAATGATATCAACTATATTGCCATACATGTCGCCATATTCCGTTTTTCTTCATTTAATTCATTTTTTTTTTTTTTTTTGGACCATCTTGGCTCTCGGCCACCCTGGACCACTGGAGGCAGAGCTCCCACGCCTACATTTTACTGTTGGACAGAGGGTCATGTGGGCAATTGGCTGCCTCTTACTGCAGGAAAAAACCACATATTTGCTATTAATCCACAGCATTTAATTAAAGGGCCTGTTACTGGTATGGATGCAGTCAAATTTCAATTTCAAGAGACTGAAATGTGCACCAGTTGTGCAAAAAATCAAGTAAAAACAAACAAAATAAGACATTGCAGCCAGTTGCTGCTAGACATTAGACAGACAGTGCTAGACACGCCACTGAATTCATGGAGGTAAACAAGAAAATAGAGGAAAACTGTCATTTAAGCATGAAGCCAACAGAGGACCAACCCCCTAACATGTTTATCTGAGTGAATAGGAGACTCATCAATTAGCTATGTTGTCTTGTTGTTTTGCATTCTTTTTTTTAAAGTTTTTTTTGGGGCATTTTTAGGCCTTTATTGACAGGATAGCTGTAGAGAGAGGGGGGAATGACATGCAGCAAAGGGCTGCAGGTCAGAGTGGAATCCGGGCCTGCTGCGTCGAGGAGTAAACCTCAATATATGGGCGCCCGTTCTACCAACTGAGTTATCCGGGCGCCCGTTGTCTTGTATTCTGAACTAAATCGAGCATTGCCAGACCACAATGAAAAAAGGGAATTGCAGGCTTGCATTGTGAGGTTACATGTAAGATGTAGATTTAAAATAAAAGAATACTTTTCTCATTATTTCTTTGAGACATGAACTGGTTAAATTGTCCAACATGTAATTGGCTCTAGTTACGTGTCGGGGCAAAGAATAGAGCAAGGAGTGCCACAACATGTTCACTGTTCCTTTGGTATTTGTATCCAGCACAGTGTGCCTAACGAGTTGAAATCTAGCCAGATGTATTCACCGAAAGGGCAGGAACCTTGGGTCTTGTTATTTTGCTCAAGACTGCCTCTTTGACATTTGAGAATAATGTAGTTATCTAACAACAGGGTCAGATTCCAGCGCAATGTGACACAGTTTATAATTTGGTGATTTAATCAGTAAGTATACACATGCAGTACATAATTACTTATACTCCTCTGTAATTGATATGCTCATCAATTACACAGGATAGAATAAATGTAGAACAATGTGGGGCTTATGGAACTTAAAGTTTGTTGCATACAAAGTAGTTATTTTATTGTCAAACTACCCTTCATATACCAAATAGACGTCAAATTGATATAGATTAATTTGGTTATGGAATATTTTCAAGAACATTACTGTACAATGTTTTGTTGACTACTTTACTATATGACACTGCCTGACTAGACTTCTGCTACTTTTGGCCTGAGGGACTGAAAGGACTGTATTGAGGCAGCTCCACATATTTCTAGATGACTTTCTGGTAGGGTTCAAAAGAACAGACTCCGGTCCCAGGGATGTGAGAGAAAGCTGAGATACAGAGCTTTATCAATAGTACTCACTGATCTAAAAAATGTACTCCCAATGGCTACTTAAAGATAGAAGGATTGAAGCATTGAATTCTAACATAGATAAGACACCCTCATACAGTAAACGGTGTGTTTTAAAGTGAGGCTAGAGCCTGGGTTTCTTGGCCAGCCTGTGTGCCAAAACACATTTGCATGCAATTCTGCACAGTGGTTTGAAACAAACAAAGCAAAAGTGTGTATGTCAAGGCTTTACAAAAATACTGCCAATAAAGGGAAATTAGTGTGTTTTGTCCCATGTTGATCCACACTCTCTTTTCCAAATGAGTCACACATATTATCAACACAGGCATCTACACAGTCTACATCTAAAGTGTTTTTTATGGTTGGACTCCATCGTGGCCCAGAGATCAAAGACATTTATCTTTATTGACTCTGTTAAATTAAGTTTTAGACACACTAACACTTTGAAGACAAAATAACAGGACCCTCATTTACATGTCTAGTTGCTATTTGGACTTTTTAAATTGGCCATTAACTGAATGAATCATACAGGCCTTTATGGTTTATTAGTCTTTCTTGAAGTCTCCCATCATAAACTTGCTAGTGCCTCTGTTGTTTTGATCCCCCAGTGTGGTTGTGTTTACTTGTAAAGATGTGTGTAGAGGGTTTGAGCTCCCTACGTCCAGGCAAGTCAGTTTTATTTATATTTCCCAATATCACAAATAACATCCAATCACGATCATTTGCCTCAAGGGGCTTTACAATCTGTACAACATGCTCGATCCTTAGACCCTAGACCTTTATTACCATGATGTCACTGGTATAAATAGAGTTGGGGTGCTGGATTAAGAGCCATCTGTGGTGGACAGGCCAAAGGATTACATGGATACTATACTGGGGAGGACTCTGTTTGTGTGCAAGTCATGTCAGTTTGTCATGTGAAAATGGGCATGTCTTAATATGCATTCCACACATGTGCACTCTGCATATAATCTGATAAATTGGCCAGGGTTATATTAGTTTATCGCAGAAATATTTGCATAGGTGTATATGTTGGCCATGTTGGAAATGTCAGTACCTATATGACAAATATATGTTAAAGGTAATTTAGAAAGTGCTGCCACAGTTTGTTTTGCGGCAATAAAATGTTCTGCTCAGTAAATATTGTGTTCGCATTTATTTAAAAATCGAAACTGTTTATGTTGCGTTTACATAATAATTTTGTAAAAACTCATCGATATCTACGTCAAAAATCCATGGGCTATGCTGTACATTTGTATGTTCAAACACTCTTGTACTGTATGTCCTTAAGCAATGAGCATATGATTGTCAGCAGATCGTGGCAAGGCTGAAACTCACATCCTTTAAAACCTATTTGTGCAATGTTGCACAAATAGGTTAGTTGACAATAGTTGTTGTCATGCTACTGTTAGTACACTGGGGAGAGTTACCCTCTGTCCATTCCAAACTCCACAGCCTTGGAGGCAGACAGCAGATTGCAAAGACTAATTGTTACAGGCCAGACACAGTACCACCAATGGCAACCAATTACAGAGGAGAGTGAACACACCATTCCCTAAGCCATAGACTTATTATGAGTGAGTGAATTACTGTGTGTGCACATAATTATAGTACTCTTTAAAGTATGGTCCTCTTTAAGTGAAAGCCATGGCTGTCTTTAGAATGTACACAGGAATCAGTGAATTTGCTGTTCCTCTGTGTCCCTCAGTCTTTGGAGACAAAGGTTTTTAGTCTTTTGGTAGTTTTCCCCTCTTGACTTTGGTTTAGTCTGGAGTGGAGCAGGCGTCATCTGTTTTCAGCAGGTCTAGAGTGGGAAAGGCCCCTCTGTCATTCTCAGGTGTGTGTATGAGTGTGTCCGTGTGTGCAAGTGGGTTAGGGTAGTTCTTTTTCAAGTGTGTGTGCATGCCCGTGTGGGATTAAAGTGGCACAGTATATATTTGTACAGCTCTCTTTCCTTAAACCGGCTTCTGTTCTTGAACATAATACAAGGATTTTCATGCTGTCACTGTCACCGGAGCTTCATAGGTAAACATGGTTATGCCCTATTTGCATTTGTTTAACTTCTGGCTGACTGTTTGCAACTGATGCCTTGTGTTTTTTTTTCTTGTGTGTGTGTGTGTGTGTGTGTGTGTGTGTGTGTGTGTGTGTGTGTGTGTGTGTGTGTGTGTGTGTGTGTGTGTGTGTGTGTGTGTGTGTGTGTGTGTGTGTGTGTGTGTGTGTGTGTGTGTCTATCTATCTATCTATCTATCTATCTGTCTCTCCAAACACAGAACACAGTGGTGTATGTTTTTATATATATATATATATATATATATATATATATATATATATATATAAGACAAATTTGGTTAATGTGTCCATTTAGCTGAAGGAAGGAAACAAAGGAAGTTCTTGGCCAAAGATTTCTCAATCTTGAAACCACTTGATAACCTGTCTTTGGTTGTGTCCTGTGAGATCAGTTAATGTGTACCAGCAACTTCTGTAATAACTGGTGGAAGTTGACTGATTTTCTAGTTTTAGCAGTTGTTTGTATTAGCTGTTTGTCCAAAGTCTGTCAATTATTTTCTGTCAGAGCTGTTTCAGTATTAAACATTTGGCCTACATAGTAAACTACAGGCCTTATCATTCCAACAAGAATATCTTAAGCACACACAACACAGTATTTTGTTAGACTGTACTAACTTGGTAAAATTCATATGGCTCTTTTCCCTAGATATGTTTCGTAGTGGAAATATTGCATTAGTCAACCGGAGGTACTCTTACTTTACTCATCTTTTACATAAGCAAATATATCTGGGTGATTACCTTAATAAAAGAAACATAGCTTAGTAAAAGTTGCTGTTCCTTTACAGAAAAGGGACATGTGATCTTTCAGAGTTCAAGATGGATTCTTTAAATTCATTGTGTGGCTCCAGATGCAGAAAACTAAACCATGTAACTATCTCTGGTCAAAGGAAACCTACTCAAATTATACACTATTCAGTAGACACTGTAAAAGTGTTTTTACTTTGCTGAAATTTTACATAGCTAAGAAAATATGCATAGATGACAGAGAAATGTACTCAGATAACTACTCAAGTTACTTTATTTTACAAATGACAGCAGTGTCACATTACTTATTTTTCTAAATAAATGTAAAAAGTAGTTTGAATGACTGAGGCAGACCCCTTCCTTTTGATCCAGACATTTTAAATGTTTAACTGTTCTGCTTTCTGGCTTTCAGCCTTTTGCCTGTTTATGGCTGTTTTATGATCGAATGATGGCACACGTGTAGACCTTACTGTGCTTGTATTCAAAAGGCTTGCACTTTGTTTCTCCATGTGTTTCTATCACATACTGTAACTCTGTCTCTGTCTGCCTACAGACCTGTGTAGCGCATCTGGTCCCAAGCCCCTCAAGCCCCAGAGATCTCTTCCAGGGACGCCTGTTTCTCTCTCACACTACACAATCGACCTGCGAACATCCATGGAAGAAAAGTACAAAGAGATTGCTGAGGTAAGAATTCAAAGCCACACCGATTACATTAGTTCTTTTAGGTACAGCTTATCTAAATATTCAGACATTTTAATCATCTGTTACTGGCATTTGTTAGAATATGGAATTTGCCAGTTATGTGAATATAGGATGGAAAGTTTGAAAATCTTTTAAACCTTAATAGTGAACCAATTATCAACTGTATAGTGTCTCAATGGCTTCTGCCTGGAGAATAATTTCAGCTTTAGCTTTTGATGATTTACTGAATGAACCCACAAGTAATATTAACCTGCCTGCCTGTAAAATCAAGAATATTGCCATAAAATTGTGCAATAACATTTGAAACTATGTCACATGTTCATCAAAGCTTTCTTATTTTGAGTTCAATATCATCCTTGACCTTTCATGGCTTTATTTGAAGGTAAATGAAGCAGGTGATTTTGTGTGAGCCCCAGAGTCCACAGGTGCATGGAAGTTGAACATGTTTTCCTGTTTTATGACATCATAAATGGTATAACTTATGTTTGCACAAGGAGCTGTTCACACGCAGCATGGCAGAGAGCGAGATGCGAAGCGCTCCTTATGAGTTCCCAGAGGACAGCCCCATCGAACAGCTGGAAGAGCGGCGGCACCGTCTAGAGAGGCAAATCAGCCAGGACATTAAGTGAGGAAATGCAAACACACACCACACACACACAAAGCCAGTTAAATAAACTATTAACAGTATCTCAGACAGACAGAGCTCTCCCCTCCCCCACATTTTACACACACTCTTGCTTTTACCCATGTATGTCATGCTTATCAGCTTCCACTTTGCCAGTTTGTGGGCTAACTAACCCCCAGCAATCAGCTGACTGGGCTAGCCAGCACCGTGTTCAATCTTTTATAAGGAGGTGGTTTCTGTCTTGGTTGCCAGGGTTCACCCTATCTGCACCACTAAGCCGATCGTTTGGGTGGTTATCTGACACTCCACCCTGCAAGCCCCTGTTTAACAATTAGGGTGTGTACCACTTTTAACAGATGGTTTTTTTTCTGTTTGTGCAAATCTCCTCGATCATTTATTACCTACTATAGTGTGTGTGTGTGTGTGAGTGTGTGCGCGCGCGCCCGCGCGCTTGTTTGAGTGTGTGTTCATGTGTGTGCTGTTGCATATCTCTGGTCTCTCTCCCTTTGTGTGCTTAATTTCTTCTCACTACCTCTGGTGCCCCTCTGCCTTGCCCAAACTATTCTGCACCACTGCATATCACCCCAAGGCTTGAGCCAGAGATCTTGCTCCGCGCCAAACAAGACTTCATGAAAATCGACAGTGCTGCAGACCTAGAGTGAGTGAGATCTGCTACAGTTTGTATGTTTTGTTTAGTGATTTTCTCTTTGGTTGTTTATTTTCTTTAAGTTTATCTATTTTTTACTTGTATTCTTAGAATGGCGTACCTGAATGTTTAATTATTCATCATTACTATGTACTTATTAATGTCTAGTCTAAAAGTATTTAGGAACTCTGGACTTTTATCTTCAGAACCACTGACAGATTATCAGCATAATGAGATGGACCACATCTTCCCCCTGCTGGTAACTTGATAGATGTACAAATGGGTATCTTGTTCTTCTACTCTCAAAAAAGACAAAACTCTTTAGTTTAAAAGTCTAAAGTCTATATTTGCATTTTCTGTTGATTTTGATTTGACTTCCTCTGTTTTCTTGGTAATGAAATCTCCTGTGAACTCCTAGAAATCCTTACAGTCCTGGTTATTGGGCAGCTCTGTAGGTTATAACATAAACTATTGAAGTTGATAATATAGATACAGTACATAGACATCTCTCTAGCGGTTACCCTATGTGTGACGTGGGTTTGAAAGGTAATCATACATACCGTGCTGCAAGAAGTTTGTCTCACCAAGACCCCAAGAACTGAACCACTGAAATCCTGTGGACAGACTTGAAGAATGATCAATCAGTCCCAGCTTATAATATTTCTACAAAATACTGAATACAGGTCTGAATGTCTATTTAAATGAGAAAATTGGATTTGTTTTGTTTAGAAAAAAAAAAAATCCCCTTGTTGGTTATGGAGTGTTGCATTTTGATTAAAGTAAAAGGGATCTGAATACTTTCCAAACCAGTTGTTTCAAACCATTAACTGAAATATTGGCGGCTGCTGCTTTATAAAACCAATAGTATCTGGATTGCCTTCTCCTTCATTTACGTTTCTGCTCTTGCTTATATCCACGTTTTCCATCTCTGTGTGTCTTATCTGTTGTGCCTCTGCCTAGCTTTCTCTTGTTTTAAACTCTCCTTTTCTCTGTCTGTATCAATTAAGGTTATTGAACGAGACGTGCGTGGACTCTGTTGATGATGGCTTTAGGGAGAGGAAAATGCCAATGGAGAAAGAGTACCAGCGGGTCTCAATATCTGGGGAGGAAAAGTGCGGGGTGAGGAGCTTTTTTTTCCATATGATTTTTATGTTTTCATCAGCAATTAAACTTAAACTCCAGTAAGGTAAATTCCCATTTGGTAACACTTTACAATAAGGTACACAAAAAAATAGGTAGTTACTGTTTTTGAAAGGGTAGTTACTGTTTTTCAGAGGGTAATTACCCTTTTTCAGAAGGGTAACAAATGATTAGTTACCCTTATTAAGAAGTGTAACTACCCTTTTGCAAAAGGGTAACTACCCTCATTCGTTACCCTTCTGAAAAATGGTAACTACCCTTCTAAAAAACGGTAACTACCCTTCTGAAAAAGGGTAACTACCCTTCTGAAAAACAGTAACTACCCTTCTGAAAAAGGGTAACTAACCTTCTGAAAAATGGTAACTACCCTTTTAAAAAAAGGGTAACTAATCATTCGTTACCCTCCTGAAAAAGGGTAACTACCCTTCTGAAAAACAGTAACTACCTATTTTTATTTATAAGTGTTACCTCCCATTTTTATTACTGTGTATTGATATCTTCCCAGGTGCCCTTCACTGACTTGGTAGATGCTGCAAAGTGTGTGGTGAAGGCATTATTCATCCGGGAGAAGTACATAAAGCGATCCATGCAGTCCTTTTGTAAGACCACAAGTAACACCCTGCAGGACCTCGGGATGAAGCCTCTGGATCTGGCAGACTATGACGATATAGCAGAGACCCCTGTAGATGCTGGTATATCATGCACACACCAAACCTATTCTTTTACTGTTGAGAAGACTCCACAGAGATTACTTGTAGCCATAGACTGTAAAAGTGAGCCTGTATCTCTCAAGGAGGCAGTAATGGCCGAGCTATACACTTTGAAACTGTAGACAAGATGAGGTGACAGAGAGCATTTTTGGTTACTCCAAATACAGCCTTTAGTTAGTCTGCCTCCTCCTTTGGCTTTCCATATTTTTTTCTGGGAATACTGTCAACAGAGAGGCTATAAGCGTCATGAATACCCAGCCCTGTTCTGCAGGGGAAGCTTTTTTTTTTTTTCATGGTATACCTCAGAATATCAGGAAAGACGGCATCAGCTGGAGAAAAAAAAAGATATTCCAAAAAGTATTTTCAGCTGCTTTTCAGCTTGCCAAATTCTAATCTAGATCTAATTATTAAATTAAAACACAATAGTCACCTCACCTGGGACCACTATGTAATAAAAAAAAAACTGCTACAGTGTGTCCCTCTTATCTGAGCAGTTACCACATCATGACTTATCATTTTAAGAGTTTCTTTGGAACATAGATGATATAACCTATTTAATATCAATTTCCTCGTTCCCCAGATGCCCCCGTCCATCCACCTGTCTCAAAGACACACCCCTATGACAAGGACCCCAAGAATATGCCGGCCGACACAGGATATGGTTGCAAGATGGTTGATGGAGTAGTCCATGTCTACACTAAGAAAACCAACATGGACAAGTATGTGTTTGTACCTGTATGATGACGTGTTAATAACAAAAATGTTTGTATAACTTATATACTGTTCTCCTTTTTTAGAAACACAGAACTGGAGCTGCCCTATCCTGACCTGACGGAGTATATTGGAGACATGAATGTTATGATGGCCCTCATTATCAATGGCCCAGTGTGAGTGTTTCTTTGATACCATCATTCTACAAATGTCAGTGTTTTGTATCTCAGTGTTTAATGTTAAATTAAATATGTTTGTGTTTCCTCTGTATGGTGTTTACAGGAAGTCTTTCTGCTACCGCCGCCTGCAGTACCTGAGCTCTAAATTCCAGATGCACATCTTACTGAATGAGATGAAGGAGCTGGCAGCTCAGAAGAAAGTTCCACACAGAGACTTCTACAACATACGAAAGGCAAGAGCCAACAAAATGGCAGTCAAAGTCAATCTATCACCACTATTTTGGCAACATCCATTGACTGGTATTACTTGCCAACATTCTTACAAGTACAAAAATGCCATACACACCTGCCTCTCACATATTCTGCTCTGTCGTAACTCCAGGTGGACACACACATACATGCATCATCCTGCATGAACCAGAAGCACCTGCTGCGATTCATAAAGAGAGCCATGAAGAAATACCCAGAGGAGATCGTTCACATTGAGCACGGCATTGGTCAGACCCTCAAGCAGGTTTTTGAGAGTATGAACCTGACGGCCTTTGACCTGAGTGTTGACACTCTCGACATGCATGCGGTGAGAAACGGGAACATTGGTTAACAGTATCTAACTAAAGTTGTGCTAAATATTTGTAGAGATTGTGTACACATACATATTGTGTAACCCATTTGGGATAGGTGCAAATTAGGTTTGACTGGTTTCCCTTCACTTATCAGGACCGCAACACGTTCCATCGATTTGACAAGTTCAATGCCAAATACAACCCCATTGGAGAATCCATCCTCAGGGAGATCTTCATCAAGACCGACAACCACATTGAAGGAAAATACTTTGCACACATAGTCAAGGTGTGAAATAATTCATATGTAAAGTATTTATATCCCTCATCCAAACAATGTATCAACACGTACACAAACTGATGCATTGATACCTCCTGTCGCTATTTGTCCAGGAGGTGATGTTTGACTTGGAGGAGAGTAAGTACCAGAACTCTGAGCTACGCCTGTCCATCTACGGTCGCTGCCGGGACGAATGGGATAAGCTGGCTCAGTGGGCCCTCAGACATCGAGTGTACTCTGATAATGTGCGCTGGCTTATCCAGGTGCCCCGTCTTTTGTAAGTACTACCTCCAACTTGCTTTACCTTGTAGCTGTACTTTTGTGACTGTTGGTCAATTACTTGGCTGTAATGACAGCACAAATTAAAAGGAATTAATTTGTCTGATTTACGTCCATGTGTATGAGAATATATGCATATCATAAGATAAGCTATCTTTCTGTCCTGGTTCCAGCTTACTCAAGGAACTCCTTAACTAGTGTCGACATGAATTACAGTATGTCTTCTAGCCTCTACAATGAAGCCTGTATTTGAAATAAATGATTGCTGTTTTTACAAAAACAAACTATTCATCTCTATGATAACAACAAATGTCACTGTTCAATCACTACCTCTCCAGTGACGTGTACCAAACAAAGAAGCAGCTGGCTAATTTCCAGGAGATGTTGGAGAATATCTTCATGCCTCTGTTTGAAGTCACGATCAACCCGCGCAGTCATCCTGAGCTGCATCTCTTCCTGGAGCACGTGGGTGTCCTTTCACAAGAAATCCAAACTTTCCTGATGATTCACCCTCGAAGAGACTAAGTGTTTGTTGCTTTGTTGTTGTTTTTTCTGTCTGTTGCACGTGTGTCCACAGGTGGTTGGCTTCGACAGCGTGGACGATGAGTCTAAACCTGAGCACCACATTTTTAATCTTGACAGTCCGCTGCCAGCCAACTGGACAGAAGAAGACAACCCACCCTACTCCTACTACCTCTACTACACCTATGCCAACATGACTGTGCTCAACCACCTGCGAAGGTATGGGCTAGCTGGATAACATTCATAACACACAAGAATCCTTTGTTACACCTCACATCTATTCATTTAAACGCAAAATCATGCACATGGTGTTTTAATGTTGTTTTTGTAAATACGTTTGACTGACACAGACGGAGAGGCTTTCACACGTTTGTGCTGCGACCTCACTGTGGGGAGGCGGGGCCGATGCACCACCTGGTGTCAGGTTTCATGTTGTCAGAAAACATCTCCCACGGGCTGCTGCTCAGAAAGGTCAGGACAGCTCATACTGGTTGTCTCTCAAAGACTGGTATGGAAATGTTTTCCATGTTGAAATAGCATTGTTCAAATGCTGGCTGTGTTCTAAAAGTAATTTGGAAAGCTTGCTAAAGATTTCATAATTGTTGAATTTCCCCTTTTTGCAGACCTGACTTGTGTCAGAGAGCTTGATTTAAAGTCCATGGCAATTTTTGTAGCAACAATTGGAATGGATTGGACTGCATTATAGTTTAGGAAGCATTAAGAGAGATACAAACTATTGGCTCATGCTTGGCCTTCACTGATGGAATTACATATAGGCTCAATTAAGATTATAAGATTGAATTTGTCGGTCATGCTCTCTCTCCATTTGATATCCATCAGGCCCCAGTGCTGCAGTATCTTTACTACCTGGCTCAAATTGGCATCGCCATGTCACCACTGAGTAACAACAGCCTGTTCCTTAGTTACCATCGCAACCCACTGCCGGAGTACCTGTCCAGAGGCCTTATTGTCTCTCTGTCCACTGATGATCCTCTTCAGTTCCACTTCACCAAGGTCAGTATAAAGGTGTGTCTGAATCCACACATGACCTACATTTATGGCACATATTGCAAAAAGTGCAAAAAATCTGTTTGTCTGGGTCCAGGAGCCGCTGATGGAGGAGTACAGTATCGCTGCTCAGGTGTGGAAACTAAGTTCCTGTGACATGTGTGAGCTGGCCAGAAACAGTGTCCTCATGAGTGGGTTTTCACACAAGGTAAACTAGTTTATACCTCTTCTCATTTGACATACATTCAGTCGCCACTTTATTATAGCAGAACATCAGTATTAGATTTTACAGTTGTACCTAATCAAGTGGACACTGATTGTAGTTTATCTTTAGTATGTGACGCAGCCTACGTTATTCTCCGTAGGCCCATAAGTAGTAGGGGGACATTTTGATTCTAAAATGTATGACTACAAGAGTTATTAGTCACATATTGTGTTTCCTTCTGTGTTTTACACGTATCTGAGCTTCCCACTCATGTAGCTTCTCTTAATTCCAGGCCAAAAGCTACTGGTTGGGCCCCAGTTATTTTAAGGAAGGTCCTGAGAGCAACGACATTCGCCGTACAAACGTCCCTGATATCCGTGTGGCGTACCGCAGCGAGACACTCGCCGAGGAGCTTCAGCTCATCATTCAGGCTGTGCGCACTGAAGAGCTCGACACTATCAATGAGGAAGAGTCCCTGTCCATGGGCCCTCTCCCGGGACAACGCTGAAGTCACAAAAACCAGGACTTGTCCTGTAAACCCCCCCCAACCCTGTGGTCCACCCAGCATGACACTGAAGAGACGTGGTGTGAGGGTAACCGTGTTGCGTCCTACATAAAGTAAAAACGACTAACCATCACTATAGCCGCACACACCGCTACACAGCTACTAAAAAGCCATGGATACAGTGCTGCCAGAGCACTTCAGCGTCAACGTTCCTTGTGTTCAACTCATTTTTAGGTTGCAGGAAAAGATTTTAACCCCATATTGTTAACGTTCCAAATTCATAGTCAGTGTTTTCTTCAGCTCGTTTTTTTATAACCTCTGTTTCTGTTGTTCTATGTGGTGGCATGTACAGCCTCCGTCTGACCACCGCCAGTGTTCCTGGTGAAGGAAAAGCAGAGAAACACTTGTCAGAGACGCTTTAGGGCAATGTTTATTAGTCCATGCTTTTGACTCTTCATCCTGTCCTGCCAAAGCCATCAGATGATCCCTGTGATTTATTCCGTTAGTTTGCGATATGTTTAAATTCACCAGACACATTACATAGCATGTAGTATCTCTCTAGTATCTGTGTACTACAGAAACATTGACAACCAGCACATTTAAACTTTCTCTATAGCACACGTTGCTTCTCTTGCACTATACCGTCATGCTGCTTAACTGAACCTAGTGCATCTATCATCTTTATTATACAAATTTATAATGAAGGATTACAGATGTAGCTTCATGTTTGAAGCTACTTCAGGTCGGCTTAAAGCTTGGAGATGTACAGTAACTGAATCAGAGAGAAGAGAATGAATGCCGGAGATCACCCGTGAATGGTGCTTGGTGTGGTTTCAGATCATTTCTTTGCCAAAATGCACACAAAGAATCATTCTTCTGTGATTTTAATGAGCTCAGAAAGGGACATAAAAGAGAGAAATTCCACAGCCCTTGAGTGTGGAGAGAAGCAGACTTCCTGGTGGTTGACTGCAAACATTCCACAAAGCTAACCCTCGTCTTTAGCTGCAAATCAAATCCAGTAAATGTCCAAAGTCATCTTGGCTTGAACCACAGCACAAATAAGTGTGGATGGATTTAGCATTGTCAGAGGAGAACGTCCTTACCACTACCACACTGTTCACTCATTCCTTCCCTATGGACAAGGCAGAAAGTTGTGGAGTTTTCTTCCCCTTTTGCATGCAGTGCACTGTACATAATGCACCAAGCCAAGACTTCACAGTGCCTTTTCATTTTTAGCTTTGGGCAAAAAACGGCCAGTCTTTGCCTTCATCAACTGAATTGCATATTCTTTCCTCAGTCATGTGCAGTAGGCCTCTATGCTGTTGTAATATCCACACCGATGGAACTGAAACCACCTAGCTGCATGCTCGGTGTAAAATAGCTTTTCGTCTTGGCCTTCAATTGACGAGGAAATTTGATTTCTAGTCCTCTGCTTATAAGTGCTTTTTTCTGCATGCGTGCATGACGGCAGGAGAGAATGAGTTGTTTACAGCAAGCTGTAATGTAAAGCATCTTAACTAATTCAGGGCTGCCAACCAGCTTTTGAGTCAGAAATCTGTTTGCAGTAAACAGATTTAAATTTAGCATTGTTCACCATGTAGAAACAAGCAAACCATGCTGGGACATGGTTGAGACTGTTGCATGGTCCTTGTAGCACTTTGTTTTGTTTTTTAAAAACTCTCCTCAAATCTGCTCAAAGCTGGGATCACATTTTGTATTGTACACTCATCATGTTACCACATCACACTCCCTGCCGCTGGACACGGTCGAATTTCCCATTCAACTGTGAGCATTCTTCTTAAAGCTAGATGCTACTGTGGAGTAATTTTTTTATCAGAAAATGTCCGCCTTTATTTGATTAATCAACTGTAATGTATCAGTATATAATACATGTTTTGCTTTATAGATGCTCTGGATGAAAGGTGATAACCTGTATTTGTTCAGCAAGAACACAGTCTCTTCTAGGGATGAGAAGTGAAGCGCTCTAGGACTGCATCGGAGTTGTGTGCTGAACATGGTGTTTGTTGGATTTCATTTATAAAGTGTATTTTTTTAAAGGGGATATAGAGATAAGAAATTTTATATTCACAATGTATTGAAGGTTTGAAACTTAGTTTTGTTGCTGTAGATCATTGTGAATTAGCATTATGTTCTCAAACTACAATGTTATTGTTGTAAGCCTATTTAATTTGTTAATCAGACACCATATTTGAGTGTGTGTCCTGCCTATTTAATATTATAGTAGATGTTCTTTCTCACACTATATGTTATAGCACACCTATTTCACCCCTAGATATGCTGCTGCTTTGGCTACAGCTCCCACCACACACACACACACACACACACACACACACACCGAAAAACAACCCTTATTTATTTATTTTTGTCCCATCAATAGAGTTGACTTTTTCTATTGTTGTTGTTGCAAATACTCGTTTCAACCATTGATCTTGACTGACTTGTCCAATAGCGTCATAGACTGAAGCACATATTATAATTACGTCCAAGTATTGCAGCCTCATTTTGTTATTGGTCTTTCCTAGTTTTAATGTTTAACAACCATCGTGTTGATTACTTTGCAACATTTTGTAAGGTAATTATGGGAATAAGTGCTTGATGGCAGCGTACCCTGCTATGGTGCATTGTCGCTGGAAGACAATTAGAATCTGGACTGACCTGAACCTTTTCCATCCATTCAGCTTTGCAACCTGTTTACTGTACGTATGTCCCCTTCATGGTTTCATGTTGTCTCTTTACAGTCAACACAGAGCCACTTGTCTGTGCACTCACACAACATAGTGCATCATACCTCACAAATACTAATCCATGATAGTTGTGATGTTGCTGCTCTGTGTTGTCCTCAACAATAGCAAACCACAACATAGGTTTGATTTGATTTTTATTTATCTCAAACAATCAACGGTATGTTGAAAAAAAACATGGTTATTTTCACTATTAATGAATCCATTGATCTTTCTCAATGGTTTGATCTATAAAATTGTGAAAAATGCCAATCATAATTGATTATATACATATATATTGATGTATTCAAATTGTTTGTTTTAGTCCATAACCCAAAACTATTTGCCTCACTATCATTAACACCAAAGAAAAAGCGACACATGTAAGTTCACATTTAAGAAGCTTAAACCAGTACATTGGTCATTTTTACTTTATCGATCATCACAGTTGTTGCTGATTATTTTTTTGACAGTTAACGAATCAATTAATCCCAGGAAATAATGGCACATGAGTAGTGATCCACAAGAGATATAACCGCTGAGACCATCTAAATATACTGGATTGGATGTCCCCACTGTGATATTGGGATGCCAACACAAAAATACACCTGTTATTCAAAAATATATGCTACGATTTATAGTTCACATTGATTTCACTGTGCATTAATTAGAGGTATTCTGATGCTCACACTCGAGATATGTTTGTGTTCAGCTAATATTTTATCTTTTTTTTTTTACACAATCTCGTCACTTTTTTCCTCATTTTATGTCCATTGTTTATGTAGCCATATTATTGCCTGAATGGATTGCCAGTGTTTAACAAATGCTTCTGATGCTGTCTGAACAATGAAATAAAGCATGTTTATTCACTCAATACTTTGTATTGTGTCAGTTAACTTTTATTTACAGGTTACATAGTGACCACATAGATTAGGCTTTTGCTCACCCCATTTTGTGTTACATAATTAAGACCCAACACTTTGTTAAATGTCAACTGATTTGATAACATTTTTGAATGATACCAGACAACTGTACTAATGCACATTTCAAAATGACATATTATTTGATACAAGGTTTCAGAGGATAATATGCTTAACAAGCTATGAACTAATCTCACTTATTATTCCTTTTATATTATCTAATAGCTTATAGTATTTGGTCCATGATGATTTCGTATTCTCGCTCCTCTTTGGATGTTCTCTTGTTGGTCTCATTTAAATGGCGACCTACAGTGTTGAAACACAAAACAGTCAGACAGGTGTCTGTGTTTACACCAGCATTCATAGGTGGAGAGAATTGAAGCTGCACTGTGGTGAGTCACTTACAGCCATGGCAGACTTGACCACTTGTAACTGGGAGAAGACTCGTCCCCCTTCCTCTGGACACATTGTCTTCAGTTCATCTCTGGTCATCCCCAGCAGCATAGAGCCACTCAGCACGCCCAGGCAGCGTACAGTGCTGTGAGAGATAAGTGATGTTGATCTGTCGTTACTCAATTCTGGGGTTCATTCTAACAGAACAAGTGTCCCCTAACCAAACTGTAATGTGTGTCGGTTGAGTACACGTGTTTCAAGTTACCACGGAAGTTTATTTGAAAAAATAGTATTTAATATTGCACTACAAACTTGTGTAATCAACTGAAAAACTCAAAAGCAGATGAGTCCTGACTTTTAGTTCCTAATAAAGGTCTAAAAACACTAGATCCTACATTTCCCATAATGCAAATCAACTCAAAGTCTTCCATTGTGGCAATTTAAAGTGCTAATATGCCACAACACTTGGAATTATTCAGATTTTCATACGAAAAAATAAATAATGAAAAACCTTTTTAAAATGTGCCAGAAAGTATTACATTTGCTACAATCTGGCTTTGTCCTCTGAATGCCTTTTCATCCAAAGCAGTGAGGAGAAACAAAACATGTTGTTGTTGAAACAGCTGATTGATCATTTTAATTTGTAAATTGAGCTGTGAATTCTCATCAGCATTTAATGATGCATGATCTGTACATAAATCTTTTAACTATTCACAATCTAGAATATACTCGCGGTAAGAGACACCGTGTCAGATTTGAGTAGGTTTTATCAAGTTAAATCAATTAATCAAATCTTTATTGTCTATGTGAATTAAATACTAAATGTAATGACTGTAGGTACTTACATATTACTAAAGCCCTTGTCTTTGAGCCAGGCTTTCACTTCTGCAGGCTTGGACTTCTTAGTGAGGACAGGAGAACCTCCAGTCTCCTGAGAAAATGTAACAATAAAGCACCATGATTCCACATTTTGTAATTATTCTGGTCTTATTTGCACACCCATTTACTCAGGTAAATATCAACCAAAAGGTCAAAACCACTAAGAAGTGTGTTTGTGGTACCCACTTCGATAGGTTGCTCGTCAACACGAGCCTCCAGAACATTGTTGGGTACGAAGCCCTCCTCCCCTCTGCTGTTCCTCACTTTCCACCACTGCTTCGACATGTCCAGCAGCTGTGGATGGACAAAGCAAAGACTAGCCAGGGCCTTGGAGAATTGTGGGCATGTGAGTTTCTCTTTGTTCAACTTTTCTGTAACCAATGCCACTCAAATGGAACATAAAGAGTAGTTGGTTCAGGTCACTCATACTCACCTCAACTATTTCTCCTTTTCTGACAGTGAGCTCTCTGTGGTTTCTTGAGATGAAGTCATTCGTAACCTGTATGTGACGCAGTTTTGACTCACCTGAGCTGAAAAACACAAAGGGCATCAAAAATGTAAATCTGTGAACATTCACGTGACATTAAAATTCTACTTTATGCACTTGTGCCTACCGTGTTTTTTGTGGGGGGTGAGGTGGTGGTGTCCACTTGGCCGAAGCCTACACAGAAAAAGCACATGGTCTTGTTGTGTTTTTTACTTCTTTCTCCCTCTTCTCCCCAAACTACCTGTCTACCTGTGCTGGTGTCATACCGAATGTTGGATGAGAAGGTTTACCTGGCTGGGTGCAGGTTGTTTAGGTGCCTGTCTTCTTATAGGTTCACTGGGTTCAGGTGCTGCAGTCACCTCAGGGGGCTGCCAGCCATCAAGGAACTCCAGAGTGTATGTTGGGATGTCCTCGTCATCTTCTGGCCATTTGGTACTAGTAATATTGTCAAAATCATAACTGATTATTATCCTGACACTTATCGGACAGACACACAGCAGTCTGACATATTTTACTGAACCAAACTGAAACGCGTAGTCCACTGGTTGAGGAAGTAAAAGTAAAAGTCTGACATTTAAAATCCTAGTTAGGTAAATGTGCATATAAACTATCAGCGAAATAATAATAAAGTGAAAGTAGTCATTCTGCCGATAATTGGCATGAGCATGTTATAGCACATTATATGCAGTTAGGTAGTTTAGTCCAGTGGTTTTCCTCCAAAGAGTCAACATAAAATGGAAATACTAAGTACAAGTACTTTAAACTGTACTTAAGTACATTACTTGATTAACTGTACTAACATTTTTCTCACTGCAGAGTTGGAGTGAGATGATGCTTAGATTTTGGTCTCATGCAGATAAAAAAAAAAATAAGCAACAGCTTAGTAGGTCCAACAGTGTCCAGTGTCTCACCTGGGGATGTTCCAGGCGTCTCCCAGAGACTGCCAGAGCTGGTCCTGTTCTGCGGAGGCCTCTTCACTCAGGAGGCGGATACACTGAGGCGTCAGCAGCGGCGCCACAATGGTCTGTGGCAGATCCTCAGGGCAGTGAGACACCACCTGGTGAGGAAAAGCATAACACACTCTGTTGTGCAGTAGTGCTGTAATTAGGCCGGCTGCAGTGTCTGCACACTGGATTATGGCTCCCACAAAGAGTTGATGAGACAATAAAATTAACATATAACGTATTAACATAACGTATTAATTGGATAAAATGATCCAACACATATTCATGAAGGGTTCATTTTACAAATATAGATATCATATAAAATGCATTACATACAGTACAGGCCAAAAGTTTGGACACACCTTCTCATTCAATGCGTTTCCTTTATTTTCATGACTATTTACATTGTAGATTCTCACTGAAGGCATCAAAACTATGAATGAACACATATGGAATTATATACTTAACAAAAAAGTGTGAAATAACTGAAAACATGTCTTGTATTTTAGATTCTTCAAAGTAGCTTTTTTTGATAACGCTGCAAACCCTTGGTGTTCTCTCAATGAGCTTCATGAGGTAGTCACCTGAAATGGTTTTCACTTCACAGGTGTGCTTTCTCAGGGTTAATTAGTGGAATTTTTTCCCTTATTAATAAAAAAAGCAAAGAGTGGCTACTTTGAAGAATCAAAAATATATGACATGTTTTCAGTTATTTCACATTTTTTTGTTAAGTATATAATGTGTTCATTCATAGTTTTGATTACTCAGTGAGAATCTACAATGTAAATAGTCATGAAAATAAAAAGGAAACGCATTGAATGAGAAGGTGTGTCCAAACTTTTGGCCTGTACTGTATAAAGAGAAATTTCATGAACAAAAATTAAAAATATATAAATTAAGTGACACTTATTCAACCCGAAGGGTATAGGTAATACACGTTACAAGGCTGAGCTATAACAAAACATGGTAGATGGTATGGTATACATTCTTTCAAAGAAGAAGACAAAAGAAGACCAGTGATTATAAATTCTAAAAATCATATATGATATGTGTTCAAGTTACTCAATATTACAACTATTAAAGATTATTCAAATTTAAGTGACACTTACGAATTCTAATGTGGAGAATAAGGACTGAACAAATGCAGGAGCGCTGGGATTATTAATCATTCCATTGAGCTCCGCCTGTCAGAGGAAAGAAATTTCTGTTACACATACACTGTTACACATACACACATACACTGTACACTACAAACAGGAAGAACACCAACCAGGATGATGATGTGTAAATGTGATTAAGGACATACCACAAGGTTGAAACCACATTTGATTTTATGAAGACACACTTCAAACTCTGCTGCAGGGGGCATACCGTCCATGACTAAATATCAACACAAACACATGAGGACTCACATCTGATGATTTCTTTCATGAAATCACATTTTTATACAGAATATTCCAGTATAAACTATGTACTGTAATTTAGATACAGTCTATGTATATCTGCCTTCATTTTCTGCATGAAATTACCTTTTCCTTTTTTCTTTTTCTTCTTTTTCTTCATATTTTTAGCTACTACTGCAGCTACTTTTCCCATGAAGATTTCTATGTCAGTTACAATATGATTTAAGATATCCTGTAAAGAAAGAAAGAAAGAAAGAAAGAAAGAAAGAAGGAAATACGTCATTTACACATTCAGCAATAATGTTACTAAACATGTTAAAATATGCTAAAAACAAAATATGTCACCAATAAATGGTAAATATGGTAAATATTTAATTAAATTTAACTTAATAGTTATTCTACTGTTAACAAACAATGAAATGATAATTAATAATGTTTATTAATTGTTAGTAATGCTATAATTGATTGTATTGTTGCACACATCAATACATTGTATTTATTTGATGAAGTATGTTTTTTAATGATAAACCTTTAAGAAATTGTAAAATACCAATAAACATTATTTGGATGGCTATTATAAATTTGCAACTGATGATTATAATACATTGTTAATGGTTAATACATACTTTGTTAAGCATCTATAAACACATAGATAGCTATTACCAGTGCACACATAATCACATTATTATCTCTAGATCATCTCATAGATCACCAAAAAAGATTTAATGAGGCCAAATTAGTGTTTGATGCTTTATAAATCACTTATTAATCATTAGCTAATCTTTAATAAGCATTAGTTACAACTTTATAATAACCATGGACAAAGTGTTAACTATCTATCAACATTATATTACACTAATGATAAAATAACAAAAATAAAAAATAATGTTATACGTTATTAATTAGTAAACATCATGAATCATAATTTTATTGTTAAATAACTATTAACTAATGTGTTAATCGACCATTTATCAATGATGGTTATTATAAAGGGGTGACCGTTCAGTGTATCAAATATACACTCACTACGTTCCTGTCCAGGTCTGTGTATGGGCGTGGATGAGACACAGGTTCTTCTTCGGTGGTGGAGGGCTGCGGTGATGGTACCTCCTCTCTGGGAGGTGGGGCCTCCTCTTCCTCCTCCTCCTCCTCCTCCTCCTCCTCCTCGTACTTGTCCTCCTCCTCGTCCTTGTCCTCCTCCTCCTGAGGTACAACTAGTTCCTCCTCTATGTGCACAAAGGAGACAGAAGGTTTGTATCGATTTTGACTTTATTGTTAATAATCCATGTAGCAGTTGTACATTTCCTGTCAAAGACTCACCATAGTCAGGAGCCATCCATTGGGGCACTGCAGGCTCCTGCTCTTTAGGTTCAGAAGATTCTGCAGCATCACAAAGGTTTTTCATTCCCCGATGACCCGCTATTAGTCCTGCATTGCTGCTTCAAAAAGGGTGAGAGGCGGTTTTAGGAATGAAATCTAATTTCAGGTATTTGTTTTCACTGACTTTATCTTCTTACCTGTGGCTTAAATCATTACTCCTGCGGGACATTGCTTGTGAGAGATCCCTTTGAACATAGTCAGCCTGTGAACGAATTGAATCACTGTTATGACTATAACTTCTGTTCCCTGAAGGAGAAGAACAAGGTGAGACACATATAGTATGGGGCGTAATATACCAAACTATATGTTTTCAACCGAGTGAATCGACTGAAAGGAAACAGCCATTTCCATTGGTTTGTCCTCACCCTGACATCCTCACACTGAAACATGAAGACAGTGGTGGTGTTTTTTTCCCCGGACTGGACCGACACTGTGAGCAGGGACTTAAACACTCCGGTGTCCAGCACAGCCTTTAGCTCCAGGATGTCACTGAAAGCCATGGACTCCAGCTCCTCCTGAGAAAACACAAGTTTTTATACACATAAACCATATTATAGACCTTTGCACATACGTTTAAATTAAAGGAAAAGTATCTAGTTCAAGTTTGTCATCATCTGTGTGGGAACCACAGAAAATATATATACAATATTACAATTCATTTCTTGTACCATGGCACTATCAATTAATATTATAACCAACAGAGGAAAGTTAAAATATAAAACACAGTATGCGATTAAAAATACAATTAATACAGTAAAAAGGTCTATTACTGTTCAGGATCAACAACATACTACCAAAAGATATTCCCTGATTTGATAATAATAATAATACTTTATTAAACCCATCTAGAACTGTGTCGGATAACCCAATCCACATTTCTAACCTTTCTAAAAGAAGATTGCGATTGACTGTATCAAACATAGTGCTTTCATGATTGTGGCGATCAATTGAGTTGAGATGTGGTGACTGTGACAGCTGTAACATATGATTCACATCTATTTCCATGCTCATCTAATCACTCAGTGACCCTTTATACCCTGTGCGGGGTCATTGTCATCTTGGAAGAGAAAGATTTCTATTTCAATTTGTCACCTGTCTGTAGGTCTCACATGCTGCTTACCTTGGTTTCCACGTCTGTGAGCAGCAGGTTGGCACCGCGCACCTCCAACAACATGTTCTGACCCCACACACGACCCATCCCGTCCAGCAGCTTAAGCCGCTCCACGCAGTCCGATACGCTTCTCAACTCCTTCCCATTCAGGTCACAGGTGAACAAGTGCTGCAGCAGAGGCACATTAACACACACGATTAAACATTGCAAGATTCAGAAAGGGTCACATTTGTGTGGATAATGTTACATATGATACCTCCACTCTGTACTGAAATTTGTCCATCATCTTGTTTATTGATACGGCATACTCCATCCTTTGCACTGTTGATCATGAACCAGAGCTCTGTATTATTCATGAAATTGAACTGAACAGGTGTAACCGCTGATTATGTCGAGTAGAGCAGTGTTAACTTACAGTAAATTGACTTTGCACTGGGTTTCGACTGACTTGACACCTGTGACGACACCTCATCCATGGTGGAGTAACCACTGTCCCAACAAATACAAGCAATTTACAACATTGATCAACTGCTGATGAATAAATGAATGAATGAAACAATCAATCAATTGATCAATCAACTACATAAAATGTTGTTAAATCCATACTTTGACTGGATCGATCCTGTGTAGCTGCTGGTGTCGTTGCCAAAGGGACTGTTTCTCCTGAACATCTTCAGCATCGAACATAACACACCTGCCGTATAATGTATTATGTGAATTACACACACCATAAATGTGTAATAGCAGTGGTAACGCTGTGTCAGCAACCTGCATCTGAAATAAATCTATAAATAATTTCTTTTAAGACGTTTGCCGTGCCGTCAGTGTTCATTCAAAGCTGACTGAAGCTTAAAATCTCATGTTTTGTTGAGTCTAAATTGAGAAAAATGCGACTTTTACAAATGTCATATTAGCATAAATTAATAAATGGGTGTTGACAATAATCAACTTGTTATAGTCACATAGCAACACAGCACTGTGATCAACAATGACATCTTTATGGTGCCGTTGGAATATTCAAGGAGTCGCATATTTTAAAGACAGATTTGCTGACTATCTTGTAACACAAAAGTAGATGAGAACAGTCCAAAGGTAAATTATCTGGTTAAATACAATAAAATAAGCACAACATATTCCAAACACCAAAACAGTATGAATGGATAAGTTAATTTTACAGGAAGTCAGAAACGTCTTCTATCTGTTCTATTTAGATCTGTTCTTTTTTCACTACAGATCATTCACACAAATAACAAAGACCTATCCAGTTTATTGTGGAGATTCATAGTCAAAAGCTCTTACCTTTGATGTCTGGTAGATGAATGTCGTTGTATTATTTACCCTTTAGGATAAATACAACTCATATTTTAATCCTGTACTCAGTCAACGGCATACACCCAAGACTTCCTCATAAAGGAGAAGGACAAAGTCTACTGTCAGTAGCAAAACGAACTGTGGGATACTCTGAGTCGACTCAGTTGAGGGTGTGAGATCTTTGGTGTGCCATCCTGTCTGAGCAAAGGTTACCAGATAAGAAGGAAATCACCCTGGAAGGGCTTAAAGGTCTTCAGGACTGTAAACACATTTGTGTGCCCTATCAGCATTTTGTCATTATTTTCCATCTTACAATGCAATGTTGTGGAATTGCTAATATTAAGAAAAGATAATCCTTTATCAGTCCACTTGGCGGACTGGCTCCACAATAAAACCACAAGCCCTTGGTTGTTATGTGTCACTGCCAAACATTAACCAAAACACATTCCTAAGTTATGTAATGCACACATGGTAAACACTATGATCATATTTAGCCAAAAAGGATCTCATAACGTGTAAAAATTATTTTATTATAATTTTATTAAATTATTATTATACAAACTAGAGAACACGGGTAACCTATTCGTCATCCTATTTAAATGTGATTCGATTTTGGTGTTTAATTTGAGTCACTGGGTCACATTACATGGAAGCTATTAAACAAACTTTCATTATTTTCTAGTAATATATTCATGCTAAAAAACATTAAATACACATTAGTAATTTAAAGTGTGCCACATGAGACCAATATAGTATAATTTTGTAATCATAAAAATCACATATATTTATTATTTTGTCTTCTATACTCCACCTGGACTGCACAAACTGTCTTGTTTGTTTTAAAAATAAATAAAAATTTGATCACAAAACAAACGTATGCATAATTCATCCCCAAAAATGTGGTCTGATCTTCATCAAAGTCTCTATATTAGACAAATAAACCAATAACACTCAAATAATTGTTTTTCTGAATTGGCATATTCATTAAATAATATTAATATTAAATTCCTTCACAAATAAACTCTTTTTTCCCAAAAAGTTTCCCATCGATAAGTTGAAATTGTAGATAGTGATTAGTTGTGCCTTGTTCTGTAGAAAACACATGAAAGATACTGACTACTGACACTCATCTCTTCAGAAGATGATGTGAACCATCTCTCATTCACATGTGCATTCAGAGTACTTCAGATTAAGAAATATTGCAAATCTAAATATCTCAAAGTGACAGAGATCGCGATTGATGTCTAAGCAATAAGAAAAGAATTTGAGGGCTACAATGGTGCTTTTAAGAAGGGCACCATGGGGAAAGCACAGTTCTCCCTTAAAATAAATTGATGCCATTGTACATCTCAAATTGGTACCCCAAATGTTTGTTATTGTATTTAGCTGCAGAAATAACTTACACTTTGGAGTAATAAAGCAAACTAATAGTCTTAACATCATCCTTGACGTGAAGCATGAAGTAGTAATCACCATGATTTGTAGTCATTTTGCTGCCCTGGATCTGAACAACCATTACTATTACTATTACAACGCACTTACACATTTGAAAATATGTTTTAAGTTTAAGGGTAGCTGTCAGTCATCTGATGCTTGCACTGCTGTGAAATAAGGTTTAATTAGTTACTAAAACCAAGGCTTCACTTTCTTTTTCTAACCTAACTTTAAATGTTCCAGCAAATAATTGTATAAATACACCAAAACATGCAAATGTTTTTGTAATACTACTTCAGGCAGATGTAGCTTGTCCATTATTGTAACTTTGAAGAATATCAGACCACACGTTATGACTAAATTATGCAAAAATACATAAATCCTAAGGGTTCACTTACTATTTCTTGGCACTGTATTTAAACAATAATACATTGACGATCCCTAAATCAGCCCCCAGCTGTTTACCCGGAGGGTGGGAGGGGCAGTACGTATTGTACTCATCCCAGACCTGCTGCTGTTAAACTAAACCACTGGAGGTCAGCAACGAGCACATTCACGAGTTGGTAGAGCTGCAGTTAACTCACAAATCTGTCAACCTGCAGCTCAACTTGCAATCATCTGGAGCAGAAAAATAAACAATATTTTTTCAACAATGCATTGTACAAAGCCAAAATATTTTACATTTTCTGCCAAGAAACAAGTTTACTATATTTGTCATCAGTAAAGTAATTAAACTCGTTATTTTGACATTTTTTTTATTGATAAAATAAACATACAATCACAGGATGAATTCAGCTAGATGTGAAACATTATTCAGCAGCCCAAAGTGCAGTGGTATCTATAATAAAACAAATCAATATAGCTGAATGTTGTTTAGTTAAATGGCTGCCTGGATATAATAAATGGCTTAAAAATCAAAGCTATGAATACAAAAATATCTGCCAATATAGATGTAAAAATAAAACTGAAGACAAAACTGCAGGCCAGGTAACCAGAAAACGTGATACTTCTGTCAAATGGAAAGACTTTTTGTCAAACATTTGTTACAAACAATTGAAACACCTAATTACATGTGCTGGCAGAATAAATGGATCTCAAAACAGCAGAGTACAGATGGACTGTTTAGTCATAAATGAATGGAAGAAAACCATCCATACTTAAATTGTTATTTGCCTAGAGTTTATCCAACATCAAAACATTTGATATGGAGGTCAAAAGGTAAAAGGTATTCTGCGCCGTTTCTTGAATCCAGCAAAGTTTGGTAATCACTGACCCGTTTTGGATAAATAAAGCACAGGAGGATTTCTGTAACTCATTAACTACGTTAATGTTCCCTTTCAGCAAGCAGGACTTTGGCTCATGCAGCCACCACATCCGTCTGTGGTTACTGCACAGTTAACGCAGAGTGATCAAGGCTTGAAAGCACTACTTCTATATAGAGAATCCACATTGTCACAGCACATTACCAGAGAAAAGAATAAGAATCCTACAGTATGGTGTGCACACTTCTAAATATGATTACACATAAGTACTTCTTTGCTAACAGTAGGTAATGCAATAGCAGTGTAAAAACATACAGCGATATGTGTTCAGTTCACAGTGCGGGCTGCTTCACTGTCCCTGCAGAGCCTGGACGATGTTCAGGCCTGAGCTGGGAGGCAACGCCCAGCCGTCCTGGCCCTGGTGGGTCTGCAGCAGGCAGTACAGCTGCTTTAGGTGGGTCACTATGTTGTCTTTGATATCTGGGATTGAGATCTGCAGGCGAACACTGCCGCTGTCGAAGGATCGCGTGTTGTCTCCAGAAAACATCTCGCTTATCATACGGGCCACCACTGGAACAATCTGCAGGACAGAGGACCAGTATGAGTCACACAGTCTGCGAATCCTAAAAGTACAGCCTTTCGACAGTCCTGCAGTTCACATGCAACAAAGATGAACAGTGGTTCCTCAGTATGAGAGGAGAAATATGAGAGTTGTGGAAAAAAGGTGTAGAGCTGCAGCTTAAGTTAAATTAGCAGCTTTTATTTCCTTAATAAATAATATGTTTAAGCATCACAAGTTATGTTTAAATAGAAGAGATTTCCCACTTGTGTCTTTTATAAAAAAATAATTGTCATGCAAAAGAATTTCAAACCGTGAAATATTGTGCAGATTAATATTCCTACTGAGTAAACTATTCTTTCCAACTGCTGTATACAGAGATAAAGTTTGTTCATGTACAGATCTGAAGGGAAGAGTCAGACTGCTGATTACTGGCCTGTATCGTCCCGTGATGAGAACAAAGATTAATTTCTTCTTGTTACAAACAACATTTCTCACCTGAACCATGATAAGTTTCCTCTCTTTGGGCCTCCCATCAGGCCACTCCTCTCCAAAACACAGGTTGATTTCAAAGTGAGGAGGGGTTGATGTCTGGCTGCGCTGGTGGGTTATCACTCCTGCACACCATACAAACAGATTTATTAGTATTAGAATTCCTATTTATTAAGTATTTAAGAGCTGCAAAGACCATAAATAAAATAAAACCCACATATAACTCAAGTTGTTTAACCAATTGTCCCAATAAAAGTGAGAAACCTACTTACCACTGAGAAAAGACTCCAAGCAAAAGAGTTTGACCTTCCTCTGGCGCTCTATAAGATTTGGAGCATTTGGATTTGGAGCACATGGACCGGACCAGTACACCTTGCACTGGCAGAGACGCACTGCATAGATATCGTGACCACTGACCTCCAGGATTAGGCCTCTGTCCATCACGTCCAGCAGGCGGTTAGTGAAAACCCTTTGCTTGTCGTTGGTAATGTGCTCTGTGGTCGGAAAGCGCAGCTGTTCCAGGTTTACCGGCCCGAACAGCTCCTCCTGGTTGACCATGGGGCCGAGGTCTCCGTAGAACAGCCTGCAGCCCTGCGGGTTACTGACGTTCGCGGTGGGACACATCTCCTTCCCTCTGTACAGGAACTGTACCTCCAGGTCCGTCACTGGGTCAGAGACAAATGTAGGCACATGTTAAAACCATTTTTGATGAAGTTATGATCAATTTAAAGATGGACAAATCACCCAAAAAACATGAACTTCTCCCCCTGTACCTGAAGTGCCCTCAAGATTTGGAAATATTAAGTGTAGGTCAATCTTCCTGTAAATGTCTTACTGTCAAGAAATTAATGGATCCTTCTAACAAGTACTGGCTGTGTGGCCTATTTCTCTGTCATAGACCACCACCGTTGTCCAAAAACCATTACAAACACATCAATGAGCCACATTGTTTCACTGGCTGACATATTCCTTTTTTACGATGAACACGGCCACTGTAGTTTATTTTGAGGCAATCCCACATACACCGTCCTGCTGCTGTAACTACTCACCAAATCACATCTAAAAAAATAGCCCTCAACAAAAGGGACTATTTACTCGTTTCTTGGGTATCATTTAATAAAAACTACAATACCCAGCGGTATTAGGACTGGGTTGCGCTATAGTAGCTATCCCCAAAGCTACAGCAGGTGCCCCACACCTCATCAGCCTGTTCCCCTAATCTATCTGAATTGACTGACTGCAGCCTGGGAAACAGGAAAAAAATTAGTTGGTGCTTTTCGGTGAACTGTCTCCTTAATGATGTGTTGCGATCGTTGGATTTCAACAACAGAACATGAGTCTACTTACTCGGGAGGGAACTGATCCACATTTCTGGAGAGGCAAACATGGCGTCGGGTAGAGGAGGGGGCTGCATTGAGTGATCAGGCAGAGGAGCAGAAGGCATGTCACTCGGGGGTGTGGGGTGCATCTCCACATCCACAGGCTCCTCTTTAGGCCAGATTTTAACAGGCTCCTCTTTGGGCCAGACCCCATTAGAAGGGGGACAACTGGAAGGCTGCATGGAAGACTCTGGGCTCATGGGAGACCACATAATGAGAGGAGAGGGACTGGTGCCTAGATGAGGAAATAGGAGAATCAATTCGCTGTTAACAGCAATAAAACTGAATTGCTTTGCTTTTGGATGTACTATCAGGAAATAAAGAATACATGCGTAATGCATGAGGAGAGGTCATTTACCATTGGATGGGTATGGAGGGAGAGACTCTGGTGTATCTGGAATATCTTCCTCTCCACCATCTTCCTCATGCGGAGTCCATGAACCAGCGTCTGAGGAGCCTGTGGGTTAAGTATTACGAAATTAAGTGAAATGGAGGAAAAATTGTAATAAATTGTGAAGAAAGTCTGTCATATTCAACCAGCTCTTATTTACCTTGGTTGCTGAGGGGCTGTGGGATTTCGCAGACATCATATATCTTCAAAGGATTCATGGGGACCTCTTTGGTGCCATCATAGACCAGGTTAAATTCTCGACTTTTGTTCAGGGCACATCTAAGCTGAGCTTTCCACTTTGCAGGATCAGGTTCATCAACTCCCTCTTGGAACTTCCCGGTCTCCACAGCCCACGCCTGCAGGAACATTTAAACAGAGCGGAGGTATCAATATCGCCCTGTTTTGTCTCTTCTTTTTTTTTCTTTTTTTTTTTCTCAAGGTGTCCTAACATCACATCACTGTCTTCTACCTTTTATTGCAGCAACACAAATATAGACCCAATGTCAGTACCTACTTTTTCTAAATGCCCTATACACCCACATGGCTTTCCTAATGCTGGAAGCCAGGGAGAGCAGAGAGGCCTTATGTAACTGGGTTGCAAAACCAGATGTTGCTCCAGCAATATGCAAAAATCATCAACCGGTCTGAACCAGTATAAACCTTACTTAAATATGGAATGCAAACATATGGACTAAACAAATGCGAGCACCCCGCTCCCATTCCCTGCATGCGCAGCTCTGCCAAAACAGGTTCTGACTATCTGCCTTCAGGTAAACAAACCCTTTACAAACAAATGACACACATTCCTCAACGGCTGAACTTTTTGTTACCATTACATCAAGTGTAGGTTAACAGTGTTAACCTTAAATATGGTGTCCTCGTCCTCGTGCTGGGGTGTGTGTCGTGTAGCGTGTTTCCATGGGATCCTGAAGCGCATGGCCTCACGGTCAATCCACACCAGACCCGGGTATCGGCCGCTGTCCACCTGAGCGACCAGCCAGGGCTTCAGACGGACCCGTCGAGGGGTGACCGACATCCTGACTGACAAGACAGCACAAACCGGTCAGTCCACTGTATAGGCCTATGGTTACTCTCATTTCCCCAACAGCCAGAAAGCTTTGATATGCATTTCTCATTGGCAAACAACAATGCCGTGTTCACAGAAATCCCGCGCGTCTCGTTGACCTGTACATTATTTACTTTTTTTGTCACATTAGGCTACTGCAGCTGATTGACGGTTGGATAGTGTTTGATTGTTTGACACCGTATCTTTCAATGTGACAAAAAAAAATAGGCTACAGCATAGGCCTACTCAAACTCAACTAAACAAAGCGACAGAACACGATACTAAAGAACGACACACATAGCATACCTGTGGCGAACCAGGAAGTCGGAGAGGACTGCCTGCTAACCAGCAGCTGGAGATGAAGACGTGTTTCCTCTGCAAATGGCCAAACTCCTACAGATTCCCTCTAAGAAAAAAGTTCACCGCGAATCACTTGGACGAAGATGGGTGAGAATAACAACAGTTTATCTCGAGGTGCTGTTCACCGCGGCTTGGCCCTTCCTCTCTCCTCACCGAAACTCAGGTACAGGCGTGACGTCATGCCGAACACACCTTTTCTGAGCAGCTGAGGGGATGGCTCTTCATAGAGCACGTGGACAAGACACTTTATATATTTTTTTTCCCCCATCTGAGCATTTCACTCGCTGTAAGCCAACCTCAACTTCTGACACAGAGATGTCAAGAATAATTAGTCACATACAGTGATCCCAATCTCATAAATAGACAAATAGCTTAAATGCTTTTGCAAAGCGAAATCTGAAACACGTTTATTTAGATTAGATTAGATCAGATTTTTTTTATTGATCCCAAAAAATGGGAAATAATGGTGTTGCAGCAGCAAAAATATCAGACACACAGCACACATACAGAGTATACATTAAATAATAGGAAACAATATACATTAAATAATAATTGAATACTACACGAGCAATATTAAAAAATATACAATTTGGAAATAAAATGTACAACTGATTCAACAGATATAGATAAAGTTAATGTACAAGTTGGGGAGTAAAAATGTACAACTGTTTCCCTAGTAAAGATAGTGATTTCTCACAAGACAGTTATAGTAAGTAAGTAAGTAAGTAAGTAAAATTTATTTATATATCACCTTTCACAGACAAGAATGGTCACAAAGTGCTTTACAGTCGGAACAAATAAAAGAAACAACAACAAATAAAATACAATACAAAGCCATATTGCTAACTAAATGCTTGTCTAAAAAGAAGAGTCTTTAGGTGTTTCCTAAAAGTTTCAACAGAGTCCAAGGCTCTCAGGGATTCTCTTTATGGAAATATTCATATGTTATTTACCACATTTAAATGCTACATGGGCGGTACCGCCCCCCAGGGGGAGTTCAGAAGATGATGGGGGGCGTTGGAAGCAATATTTTGGAAAGGGGGGCGTTGAGGTGCCCTTGGGGGGCATTTGTTTGAAAGCTAGTTTAAACCAAAGATTCACAATAACAATACATGTTTACACTTAAACTATTAAAAAATCCGTGGTCTGCAACATTAAAAGCTGCCAGTTTACAGCACTGCAACTGGACGAGACGGGTATCCTAACTTCTCTGTGCTTCTGTCAGCTTTGTTTGGCGCAGCTCCGTGCTGCCTTCACAGAAACGGGAAGTAAGAGCATCATCTTAAATGAGCTCTGTAGCTACTACGTGAAGCTGCGTTCAGATAAGAAAAAAAAGCAATCGCCGCGACGTCCTGTTGTGTTCTTTAACCCCCCCAATGTAGCACAAGTAGACTTTATATTTCACAGTAACAGTTTTTCGTCAGATGGTTTATAGAACACAACGTTTCCTACTGTACCTGAATGCAGCTTCATTTCACGGAGAAAGAGAGAAAGAAAAGAGACGTGCGAGAGATATCGACTGTGCGTTGTTGTTTGGCAAACAGTCAGCTGTTCCCCAAACTCACGGCCAGTTCAGAGCTTGTGTTTGGGGTTTTAAAACTTTCTTATGGAAGCGATAGAGGCATTGATGTCACTGTTTACTGTACGAGACTCTCACACCTCATCAAAACACAGCGGGATGTGGGGTTGCGTTTTCTCCAAACGTTTTTTCTGCTATTTACTCGCAAGACAGGCGATGGCAAACATCTACTCTTCTAACCTAGACTCTTCTAACATATACTCTTCTAACCTAGACTATTCTAACCTAGACTCTTCTAAGCATTAAAAAACGGCTCTCACTAACTTTCAAAGGTTGTAAACTTATTTCCATTCGGCAGTAGGTGTCGTTCTTCAAGTCGTGGGTCATCACCAAAATAGTGTGTGTGTGTGTGTGTGTGTGTGTGTGTGTGTGTGTGTGTGTGTGTGTGTGTGTGTGTGTGTGTGTGTGTGTGTGTGTGTGTGTGAGATCCTTCTGCTTTTACCCCTTGATAAGTGCCAGCTTGTTTTCCGTTGGAACAATTTGATTTTAGATTTGAATGAAAAATAGATTTGAATGTGAAATTGCTAGCTGTTTCTGATTGGCTACTGGTGTTTGTAATAATAATAATAAGCATAATAATACATTTTATTTAAAGCCATTTCATGACACCCAAAGTCACATCACAAACAAAAAAGGACATTCAAATTATAGTCATCTTCTAAATGTGCTGAGGTTCACACCATGCAGCAGGCCTTTTGATAATACCTAATTATAGTTTGAATGTTACATATCTAGTCGTTGTGATTGGCTGCTGTTATTTAATTTGAATGTCAAATGGTTGCATTCTTTTTAAAAACCTGTATATATATATACATTCTATTCACATGGCTTTTTTGATACATGGGAAACTAATACATGTGGTGTTTGTCATTCAATGATTTGAATTTTTGATTATTTTTTATAACAATAGTAACAACAATAATAGGCCTATATTAGGGCGTAATCATTATTTTTCGGGGCAATTAGCACACATAATATTTGATGGGGGGCGTTAGGGACCTGGATAGTGGATAGGGGGGCGCTGGCACAGAAAAGGTTGAGAACCACTGTTTTAGGCTAACACACATTTTGAGACATTTTGGGAGGATTATTTTTCTCTCCAGGGAATTAGATTTACTGAATCATCCCAATCACCCAACCCTCTTTGTATTATTTTTCTTCCACTGATGTTCATACAATTGATTACTATTTTTTCCAACCTATTTAGGCTATATGTTTCTATTATTTCATTTGCTTTGAAGAGTGTTAAGAAAACAAATACTGTTTGTCTTAAGGGTGTAATATAAGTGGTCTAGACATAGGCTATTCATAAATTGGCCTACATTCTAGAAGACAATATTTAGACATATGACTCATCTGGCAACTGGCAGTCAAAGTGGGAGTTTCCATAGAAAAGAACAGCACATTCACTATGAAGTGGCACAAGACAAGTGGACGGTTGATGATGATCCTGTCACTAGGCTAATGGTAGCCAAACAGCCCGACAATAACAAGCCACTCCCTGAAACTACTCATAAATTTGGGAGCGTGTGTCCGACATCCAGCTGTGCAAATTTGTCTTTGGGTTTCCTGGTTTCGGCATAGTAGGCTAGCCTATCCATAATGAGCCTGTTGCCATGTGTGTGTGATGCATTTTTTTTGCATTCTGGGATGATGGTTGTCTGAGCCTATAGTGGCTGGGTGTGTTGGGTTGTTTTGGGTCCAAGTAAGTCATAGTAGTAGCTTAGCATCACAAAGAATGAAGGACCCAGGGTCAGAATCCGCCCAAGGGGTCCCAACAGAAATGTAACATAAAGGGGTCACCAGATGATTATTTAAAGGGATAAAAACAATTAAATAGATTATATTAATGCTGTATATGCTTTTTGCCAAATATAAACTATCCAGCTAACAAACTTGACAGAGTCCTAGTCTAATGTGGAACTTTAATTCAGGAAAACCTCAGACTACAGACTGTCTAATGCTGGGGAATCTACAACTGTAGAACAACAGTAATTGTCAGAGTTGTTAAAAAAATGCAACAGTTGTTAGCTTTTTCTAGCTAGTCGTTATTTAGTTTTCAGTGGTCAATTTGAAGGACAACTTAAGGGAAATAATTGCAAATGCACAACCCTGAAATAATCATTCAAATGGTAAAGGTTCAGACCAGCGGCTGATTAAAGAACAAGGGGAACATGATATTGATTAAGGTACTTTTATTATATATATTATAACTTGTATTAAGTTGTTTATTATAAAATACACCACAGTACATCTAATTCATTAAAATTGTCAAACAGCTTTGCTATGAAGGCTTTATAAAAAATACCTCTCTGTACTGGCTCAGAAGAAGCGAAACCTCAGGTTAGTTTATGTACAGTATATAAAACACTACAAGTAAGGAAGTTAATGGATCTCTGAATTTTACTGGTAGTAGGTTTTACCTACAGTAAATATGTATATATTTAATATCAATATCAATATTCAATGTAATGATGGCACGTAATGGACATTGGACAGAAATCATACTGTGTGTCATTTCAGCTGGAGTCCAACAGATGATGCAGCTGCACCACCTTTTTTACCAAGTACAAAGTATGTGTCCTTTCATTGAATGCAACTTTAAAGCAAAATGTCTAATCTAATATTTGAGATAGAGGGAAAGTCTTTGCTGGCTCATTAATATGTGAGGAAAAACAGAACAACCGTGCTATACTTTGACAATGACCCAGAGATTAGTCCACAGCCATTTGTCTGAATAAACTTTTATTAGAAGCTCTATATGGAGATTCATTCCCATTTAGTGAGCATACACCTGCTCCTATTTCACACGTATGTAAACAGAGGTTGGTAGGTCAGTTAGGTAAGCAGCGTTGGTGGGATAAGCTCCCTCTCTAAGAGACTTAGTTCGTCTTAATTATTTTTATTAGCAGAAATAATGTAATAAAGACACTGAAGGAAAAACACATGCACTGTTTAAAAAAAAATTAGATTAACCAGTTTCTTTGCTCATACAAGTTGCCATAGCATATTAATAGACGTGACATAGATTAATTGGTGGAATTAAAGTTCATACAAACATACAAACAAATAAACATACATGTTTTTGTCAAGGGCGCTGGAATTAGGGGGGGTAGAAAGTAGGGAAGCCCCCCCCCCCCTCTTTTTGTTACCTATATGTTTTGTATATATGTGTACATGCTGGGATAGTAGTATTATACTAAGTATACTAAGAATGCGATTATATTTGGTTCTGTTCTGTTGTTTCATAAACAAGACTACAGCCATGCTAGCAGCTCTGTGAGACTGTACTTGGTGCTCAAATCAGTATGCTAACATGCTTACTATGATAATACTAGCATGTTGATGTTAAGCAAGTATAAGGTTTTCCATTTTTACGTGTTACTTTAGCGTAATAGCATGCTAACATTTGCTAATTGGCACTAAACAGGAAGTACAGTTGAGGCTAATGGATTCGCATCCATATGTGATAAAAGGTAAGATGGTGGTGCTATATGAAAAGTCAGGATATAAAAACTTCTTACAAATCCTCCTATGTGGACCATGAATGTGTGGACCAAATTTTGTAGCAAACCATCCAACAGCTGTCACAATTTTTCAATAAAGGACTAAAAGGTCAAACTCATTGTGGTGCTGGAGGAAAACTACAATGTGGGTGGGATCTCTGTGGCTTGTATCTCATTCAGGCCCGAGTGGTCTGAGCAGGTTGTTTCAGGACAGTACTTGGGATTTGTCACTAAGCCAGCATATGTCAAGCTTTAACATGAAGGCTTATGTGCAGCTTAATTATCTGAAGCAGCCCATCACGGTCGATGCAGCCACTCCCATCTATATCATACAGTTTAAAGTACCAGCGGAGCTTCTGCTTCACTCCTCCCTTTAGCACCAGGCTCAGAGCGGCCGCATACTCTATGAAGTCAATGAAGCAATCCTAAGGGACACCATGAACATTGTCATTAGCAGAGCATTATGGCATTGTATACTCCTACCACATTAAAGTCTGTGCAAAAAAATGGCAGATGGAGTGAAGGCCTGTTGCCCACCCATTTTATAATTTGTTTAGATTTAATACTTTGCTTTACCTCCCAAAAATATCAAATAATACAGCCATAACTACTGAATAAACACTTTTATCGGCAACTCCATATGGATAGATTCATTTCCATTTAGTGAGCATACACCTGCTCCTATTTCACATGTATGTAAACCGAGGTTGGTAGGTCAGTTAGGTAAGCAGCGTTGGTGGCATAAGCCCCCTCTCTAAGAGACTTAGTTCTTCTTAATTAGATTTCTATTAGCAGAAATGACATAATGAAAACACAGGCAGACACTGATGGAAAAACACATGCACTGTTTCTTTGCTCATACAGTTCTGTTCATACAAGTTGCCGTAGCGTATTAATAGATGTGACAAAGATGCAGTTGGTCGAATTAAAGTACATACAAACATACAAACAAATAAACATGTTTTAAAATACATTTTTAAAATACATGTTTTGTCAAGGGCGCTGGAAGTAGGGGGGTAGAAAGTGCCCCCCCCACCTCTTTTTGTTACCTGCATGTGTTGTAAATATGTGTACATACTGGGATTATATTATTATACTAGGGAATTTGTGTACTTGATTATATTTGGTTTTGTTCTGTTGTTTCATAAACAAGAATCTACAGCCATGCTAGCGGCTCTGTGAGACTGTACTTGGTGCTCACATCAGTATGCTAACATACTAAAGAGGAAGTACAGCTGAGGCTGATGGGAATGTCATTATTTTTGCAGGTATTTGGTTATAAATTGGAGTGCGACAAAAGGAGAGTTTGACCAGATGGTGGCCATAGATGAAAAGTCAGGAGATCAAAGTTCTTACACATTATCCTCTGTGAACCATGAATGTGTGGACCAAATTTTACCGCAAACCATCCAATAGTTGTTGAGATATTTCATTGAAGAACTAAAAAGTCAACCTCATGGTGGCGCTAGAGGAAAACTAAGAGGCTCACCAGGTAGGGCTCTGTCGCTGGAGACCACAAATGTCTGTACAAACATTTATAGAAATCCATCCTAAAGTTGTTGAGAAATTTTGGTCTGGACCAAAGTGGTGGACCGACTAGCCAACAAAACAATTCAGCATCGCCATCCCCGGAGCCAGGCTACTAGCTCCTGCAAAAAATAAATAATCCATGAACCATAAATCATAAAGAGTGATTGTTTGTATGTGGATGTTCACCTGCGTTATTGTCAGATATTAATTGTTCCACTGAGTTGTGGTCTTTAATGTCAATGTGCTGTCATTGTCTCACAGGTGAAATGGGGGCCACAGACGTGGTATAAGGCAATTCCCAGGGCCTTGGAGTGAGGTAGTTGTGGCCGTCCCTCAGTCAACACTGAATGTGTTACTCCTTTGTTACTGCAGACATTGACATGAACCCAACCACCCAGCGAGGGGGTCATCGACACATGGGGGGAAAAGACAGTAAACATCAGAGGTACATATGGGTACATAAACAAAGATCATCTGGGTAAATCCAATCCATCCATTTGTCCTGATGATTTGTGGGTTATCCTGAACCCACATCTTCAGCGGTGGCACGGTAAATGTATATTTCAGGGTCCATAAAGTTGGAGAGATTTTAGTTGTTGGCCCTTATCTCTCCTTGAATTTTTTCGACAATGTGTGTGATGTCCAAACTCTGTGTTAGTGTCATCAACAGCATTTCGTCATTCTGAATCCCATCCATGAACTCTTCATAGGAAAGTTCACCTGGAAAACACACACACACACACACACACACACACACACACACACACACACACACACACACACACACACACACACACACACACACACACACACACACACACACACACACACACACACACACACACACACACACACACACACAAACAAAACTTAAATATTTGAATGCTGGTGGTAACATATATTCATATTTAGTAAATAAGTTGCCAAGGTTAGGATATTTGGTTTTTTTTTCATCTACCCCCTTAACCCAGTGGGTGCCCCCCAATACCTGACTGGAGGTTACTCCCTTGGGTCTTACCATCTCCATTGATGTCAATCTTGTCAAACACCATGTTGGCAAAGTCCTCTGCTGATATCTCGAAAGGAACTCCATTGATTGCACGGATGGACTAAACATGACACAAAGAGATGACATCATGTTAACAACTGACATGTATTGTTGCTTACATTTCTTCAACCAGTAGATGTCAGCTAAGTTCCAGCTGTTTGCCTGTGCACCTTGTATTACAGACAGAATGTGGGTGGGATCTCTGTGCCTTGTATCTCATTCAGGCCCGAGTGGTCTGAGCAGGTTGTTTCAGGACAGTACTTGGGATTTCCTTTGGTTCGTCACTAAGCCAGCATATGTCAAGCTTTAACATGAAGGCTTATGTGTACCTTAATTATCTGAAGCAGCTCCTCACGGTCGATGCAGCCACTCCCATCTATATCATACAGTTTAAAGTACCAGCGGAGCTTCTGCTTCACTCCTCCCTTTAGCACCAGGCTCAGAGCGGCTACATACTCTATGAAGTCAATGAAGCCATCCTACAAAAAAAAGGGAAACCATGAACATTGTCATTAGCAGAGCATTATAGCATTGTATACACCTGTGGCATTAAAGTCTGTGCAAAAAAACTGGCACGTTGTGGAGTGAAGGCCTGTTGCCCACCCATTTTATAATTTATTTAAATGTAATACTTTGCTTCTCTCCCAAAATGATCTAATAATAATACAGCCATAACTACTGAATAAACACTTTTATTGGAAATTCCATATGGATAGAGATTCATAATTTATCCATAGCGTTTTAATTGACATGACAGATTTAATTGCTGGAATTAAAGTACATACAAACAAATACATTTTTTTATTAGTGGTTCTCTGATGAGGATGAAGATGATCAATATGATTCTTATTTTTTGTAGTATTAGCAGTATTGCCTATATTATGAGTATGACTTAGATTATTCCAAGTACTACCTGGCTGCAAATATAAAATTATTAATGTGAACCTTCTACATCTTTTTGTGCAAAGGATAGAGTTTAAAAACATTTCACTGTCAATGCAATTCAGGAAAGATGAAAAGAAGCTGATGAGTACACGTAGAGTTTCACTTTTACTGATATAGTAACATTAACATGAATATATTACCCTGCCAGAAGATTATAAATGAACTTACATTATTCATATCAAACGTTGTAAACATGGTCATAACGTAGGCATTTGAAGTGTCCGACAGATTCCTCAGGCCAAAGAACTGCTTAAATTCGTAAAAGGTGAGAAGTCCAGACGGGCACTCTGTCATGAATTTTCTATACCACTGATGACTCTCACAAGTTTGTAGTTCATCCACAGTCAAACCAGGTATGTTCCCCATGTCTGTTTTTCAAAATAAAGATATACAAAATCCTATAAAAACTCTAACCAGAATGTACAGCATCTACGGAGCATCCAGACATGGCCAGTATGCAGACTAAAAACAAGCAGCAGGATTCAGTGTGTGTGTGTGTGTGTGTGTGTGTGTGTGTGTGTGTGTGTGTGTGTGTGTGTGTGTGTGTGTGTGTAAGCCAATCATCTCTCTGTGTGTCTGAGTGAAAGGCTCAGAAGTTGTAAACTA
This sequence comes from Perca fluviatilis, assembly GCF_010015445.1. NCBI lineage: Eukaryota > Metazoa > Chordata > Actinopteri > Perciformes > Percidae > Perca > Perca fluviatilis. The sequence goes on along the minus strand of NC_053115.1, from coordinate 17,018,709 downwards.
CTTTGCTTGCCAGCAAAGACTTAACTAATGAAAGAGACCTGTATTGTAAAAAAAATGCTTGTGTAAGCATCAGCTACCCAAAAACAAAGATTTCTGACTGACTTTTATAAATGAAACATCAATAATTACTGCTCATGTAAGCATTATTGTGCTTAATGAACTCTGCAACATACATGGCCTTATATTATTATAATGTGTTCACCTAACCAAAAACTCCTCAAATGACCAAATCTTTCTCCCTTAAATTAGTTTGTAAAAGAAATGTCTCTCCTTAGCACTTATGTTGGTTGTGAGTGGCCAGCAGTAAGCCTACTAAGCAGAAAACGTTTTCTGTAACTGGGATAGTATATACTAAGGAATTTGTGTACTTGATTATATTTTGTTCTATTCAGTTTTTTCATAAACAATATTCTACAGTCATGCTAGCAAGTGACATATTTTGTTAAAGCAAGTTAAAAGATCAGTTCACAGATAAATCAGATAAGCACGTAGGCTCACACAGACCTCACTGTGAACAGTTTTCATTGGAGCTACTCTACTATAGAAAAAAATGTAAGCAGGCTTCAGCTAACAGATATGTTATGTTGAAACACACTGCAGCTGTCATCTTAGTAACTGAACACATTCTTCCACAAAATATATTTGGTGACAATATAATCTTCAGTTTCATTTCCAACTGATCTATATCTTATCACAATGGAATGCAAAGTATTTATGGTCTTCCTATTTCGGTCTTCATTTCCCTTTACTTAAGTATCTGTAAATACATAATGTCAGCCTAGACTAGAATTACAAACGAAGGGGATGAAAGCAGGAATTGAAAATATGCTGTATATTAGCACCATCTGCCATCAGGACACTGCCATTTACAGCCATGTTTCATTAAAACATAACATTTTAAACAACTGTGTAAAGTAGCTTTATTAGCAATTAAAGGACATAAAAAAGAATGCTGCCATTGTGCCTTCCTCATTGAATGAGCATATTGTGGAAATACATTACAGAATAAATGCCTGAATAATTAAATGAATGGCCCAAAGAGCTTATGATGCACAGAACTGCTATGTCCCACAGTGAAGTAGATAAAGCGTGCCGGCACATTCTTCACATTTCAGTCAGCATCAGTTGGCCTTTGCGTTGGCACGATGAATTTTCACTGAGGACAGAGGAACTGGATGGACCGGTCTGGTTTGTCCCCACAACGGAAGTTTAGGTGTGACTGACAGACGTGCCAGAAAAACTGACTGTAGGAAAAAAAGTATGAGTGACTGGCTCTCTGGACGGCTTGAATATTTTAAAACCCACTATTATGTAATTAAAAGCTCAGGGCCAAAACTGCTCCTACTTAAATTTACTTCACTAAACACGGATTATTGCACTCATTATATGGATATTTAAATGTGATTATTTGTCATGCTGTATTTTATATCAATCTGATCGAGGAAATAGATAAATTGTCCTTATTGAATTATTTAAATGTTACCAGATTCATGGATCCGTACAAACCAGTGGTGTAAGAAGTTTTCAGATCTTTGACGTAAATAAAAGTAGTGATACTGCAAAGTATAATTAATGACTGTTTCTTTAAGTGATACAATGTTCTTATTTAACCATTTTTGCTGAGCGAGATAAACAGTGGATGCATGGTCGTCTTATCAAACGTTTGACCAAAACAAATTAACTCAAAGTCCACTTACTATCTGTTTTAGGATCTTTAAACAGAATCAGCGGTTCAGTTTTATATATACATATAAAAGTGTACTGATCTCAAGGTATTTAGACCAAAGTCATGGGATTTTTGATTTCATCAGATCATCATATTTTCTTCCTGAATATTTCACATAATTTTAGGTAGACTATTAAATATAATGTTTAATGTACTATATACCAATATATGATATAGTACACAATATATATGTATACATAGCCTATATAAGTAACTTGTAACTGCAGCTCCAAAATACAAGATGTGAAGTAAAATCTATGATTTTTTCATAGAAGTACCCAAACATTGAATTAAATTAATTATAAAGTAAAAAAAATAGGTTATACAAACATCATACTTGAGTAAATGTACTACGTTATTGTCCACCACTGGTATTATCTTTGTGTAACTGATGAAGAAAAAAAGATCTTTGTTTGTTTATCTTTGTTTCTTTTGTTTAGTGTACAGTTGGTGTAGGTTTGCTGTCAGGGGTCAGCACACTCTGAGCTTTAGAGGAATCTTGATCATCTTTAGCTTTTACCGTCATCTACAGTTATCCTGCTTATATAGGCCACATGCTTCACCATCCATAGGTAAATAATGCCACAGAGTTAATATCTGAGTGATGCCACAGATTTATAATAAAGATTAAAAGGTGGAGTCATAACAAAAACGTAATGTTTCAACCATGATTAATGAATAACTGATAACTGAGCAAACACCCAGAGGGATAAATAACATGGCACTAACTGATTTGTTAAGGTTTCTGACAAACACTACATTTCTGACCAAATGTTGTTCCACGGTCAAATTTTCTTTTTTATATAACAAATGCTCTTATGGATTTATGTTGTTCTTTTTTATTTTGTTTCATTTATCCATGTTTGGCCATTTCCTGATTTTGTTGTTGCATTTCATGGTATTTTATGTGTACCTATGGGATGGAAGTACTCAGATCAGATCATTAAAGTAAAATAATAGAAGCAATACCACACTATAAAAAAATTAAAGTCTTAAAGTCTCAAAAGTAAAAATATGCATTACATGTAAGCATTGGTAATGTTGTAGCTGGTTGAAGTGGGGTGAATTTTATTTTGCTTTATATACTTTTGTATAGTTTAAATGATAATAATGCATCATATTTTAGAAACTTATCATTGGTTTTGTATTTACAATCTTGATCATCAAACTATAACTGTAACCATAATTTCTGGCTTTGAAAGGTGCTATAGCCATAAAGTAGCCTATCGTTGTCACGGACGACCAGGAGACAGACTGCAGTAGAGAAGCTGAGCTTTATTAATAATGATCCAACAACGAGCAGGAAGCAACAGGCAGGAAATCTGGTAGCTGGGTAGGCAGGTTCCAGAGCAGCAGCAGACAACAGGATCCGAAGTACAGGGTAGGCAAACTTGGAATGACTAGGCTTAACGTGCGTGGTCAAAGCGTCATGTGGAAACGAGACTTGACAAGGAGTGTGTGTGGTTGTGCTGCTTATGTAGGTGGTGGCTGATTAGTTGCAGGTGGTGGACTGAGGATGAGGCTTGATGAGGTGCAGGTGTGTGTAATTAGGACTGAGGGAACTGGGAGAGTCTGATCTGCGTGAGTGACGAGGAGTATGAATCAGTGGGAGGAGTGTGTGCTGGAGAATGAGAGAGAGTGAGTGCTGGTGACAGTGAATGGGGAAACAAACAGTCAATGAACACTGACTAACAGTCCAAGACACCCTGACAATCGTAAAGTTTACTTACTTATGGTCGGAATGATTGTTTCATTACTCAATTTGTCATGAGGGCAGAGAAGTCATTTTGTTTACCATCAACATCTCACTTTCTGTTGGAAGCCCAAGCACTGGCCCATTGGTGACCCCCCTACAAAATAAAAGCTCCTTTGACTTTTTTATTAAGGTGCTGTAAAGGTAAACTGTGTTCTAAACATGTTTATGATGGTATGTTTTTAACCGAATAGGCCTAATACGTCTAATGAAACACTCTCAGTCAGCCTTGCCAAGTACATACACCACAGAGCAGCTCGTTCAGTGCGCAGGTGAGATTTGTGCTGGAATGTCTATGAAAAGGAGAGCCGAGGCCTCACCTGTTGGGAGTGTATTAAAACAGGGAGGAACAGAGAAAGGGGAGTAGGCGGGGTTTGCTCCATTTTCCCGAAAAGTCTGCACTAAATCACTGGAGTCAGGTTTAGGTTAGGCTACTGCTGCACGGCGCTACACCTGTCGCGAAAGTAGCTCACTTGCGCTTTACCTCGGATTTACCTATTGATTTAAAATGCGTCAATAATTGTGCCCGAACCGACCAGTCGTATCAATCAATAATCATGAAGAGGGGAACGTTGAATTTTCTGGGTCGAAAGAACCAGTCTCTTTTCGACACAAATATTAAAATCAAGGACATGGGTGAGTAGCCTACACTGCTTACAGGGTCCATTGGCTATAAGGGAGATTTACTTAAACTTTTACTGAAGAACAACACGACCTTTGTACTTTGTGTTGACACTGACAGAAGTGTTAATGCCATGAAGCTCTCATAGACTTATTCATACTGTTTGATCCTAAAGGAAATCCAAACAGCATTCTAATATTTCTAGGGAGCAGCAGGTGCCATCAAGCGGAGGAAACCTCTGCTTTGAAATGTCTCTTCTTGGTAAAACTGGATGACCTTGCACACTGACCTGTCCTCTGTCCTCCACCAATTGTATTCACTAAATGTTATTTAGTGTTGCCTTAATGCTTTAAAGAAATAAGGGATTGTGTATAACAATATCTAGAAACTCCAGCCAATTGGGAACATTGGTGTAACTGAATATCTCCAAGATCCAATACTCTTTAATATAATTGTAATAACATGTCTACAACAGCTGCTTTCAGTGTGTTTGTTTAACAGATTTTTGCTGTTCTGACCTGTCTGGGTGTAGTTTATGTGAATATGAGTCAGCTATAATCTCATATACACAACAAAATGATATCTAGTGGTGATTATGGTATAACCTGAAATTATTGTAAATAAAAAAGGAAATATGATGACAATACAGTAGGGCTGGATGACACAGATGAAATCAAAAATGCTTTTGTTTAAATACCTTAATATCAATACACATTTATTAGTACTATAAGGACATAGTAAGGCAAGGCAAGGCAGCTTTATTTGTATAGCACATTTCAGCAACAGGGCAATTCAAAGTGCTTTACATAAAACATTACAGAGAAGTTAGAAAACGATTAAAAAACAAATTAAAACATTAAAGAGCAGGTAAAAATGATTAAAAAAAAAATATGTTAGTATAACAACATAACAGCATATTAATGCTATTACAATTAAGCACCCCCATTTGCTGAGAAAGACCATGATATGCAGTTGAAAGCTCTAGAGAAATAGTAAGTGGACCTTAAGTTCAGTTTTTTTTAGCCAGACTATAAAAACAAAGTGAAATGATGACCATGTATTCATTATTATTATTATTTTTTAATTAAAGCAGCCTCTTAGACCAGGAAAAGAGTAACCAAAAGGTTGACCACGATATTAACACTAGATAATATCTACTCTCACATGTTGAGATCAGATTACAGATAAACCGCCCAGCTGCATGTGATTTAATTGGTGAGAGCAGCAGGAAAAGCAAGGGTAAATAATGCAAAACCGCAACACGAGAGAGAATATTTGACTATTTAAATCAGGCTGGTGCACAATAGGGAAACACATCATTTGGTTAGACTGGTTTATCATCACAGGCAATTCTTTCTGCAGTCGTACTGAGTTGATCCCACAGTTGCATTTTTGGTAACAAGTGCATGAACATCACAGGCCCAACATGATGGTTATACTTATTAAGTAAAGGAAAAACACTTTGTGTTCCTTGTTTATAATGTGCGGCCCTTTGGTCACTCTTCAATGAAAGGTGTTGACTAAATGCCTCTCAGTGACAGGTTTCTGTCACCAGTTACTTACTGAACACAAGATGACACTGGAATGAGCAACGAAGGAATGCACGACTTTTCTCCCGACCCCAGTGACCTCTGATAATATCAGTTAGTTTAAATTTGTTCAATTTAAGATAAAGACCGTTTCTACAAAACAAAGAATTATATAAATATCTTTTTGCCATTTTGACTTGCAGGATCATCAGGCTTTGCTGTTTGCAGTACAAACATAAAATACTTAGATAATAACTTTAAAATCATTAAAGTTTATGCTGACCTGTGATGCCTTCTCTTTTGAGAGAGAGAAATGTATACAAGTCAAATTAATTGAGCCAAAATTTATCATAAGAAATGTTCAAATCCTGAAATCAATTTGGCAAGTGTCACAACAGATAAACTATGTATATTTGGAAATACAGTATGATTAATTATTGTGTCTTATGCTACAAGTTGTGTTGCTGTAATTGACTTCAGTTACCACCTTAACTGTGCTTTTACTTCAACACATTGGTGAACTATAAACAAAGATTACAGTCATCTGTTTAGCTGCCTGTAACAGTATTTAGTTGTCAACAACAAAACTACCTTTAACAGCACATGGGTTCACACAGTAGATCGTTAGGTTGAGTGACAACTACTAAGAGGCCACTTTTGGTGCATCCAGTATGTCATTACCTGCACAATAACCAGAATGTACTAATCTTCACCGGAGAGGAGAACAATAGACAGTTGGACACAGTGCTGTTTCGGAAGGTGAAATGTTCTCATGAGGCTTTGACATTTTAGAAATTAACAGCTTTCTGGAAAAGTAATCATAAATACTGCATAATGTCAGCAATGGTGAATTTATTGTTCTTTTAAGTCAAAAGATATCTGCCCATGTTCATTTGTGTCTTACATCAACCGTATTGTTTGTTCTTTCTGGCCGAAGTATTCACAGAGCTTTGAGCAGAAATGTAATGGCTAAAAGCATGAACTGAAACTTGCTTTGCTCACAACGGACTGCCAGAGGATACAAATAGGATACAAATCTTTGGCTTTTTATTTCCTCAGACAAGGTGGAGCTGGTGCTGGGATCATCAGCGATCCCCGAGTCAGGAACTGCCAGCGTGCGGGCCAGACCCACTGTCAACCATCACACTGTGAGTATCTCAATAAAGCTTCATGGTGCATTACACTGTACATATTCACATGTATCACTCAATCGTTGACATTGTATAACATAACATAAAATATGCGTTTGAGCAGACTCCACCCTGTCGTTTATCTGCAATTAAAGAATTACTTTGTTGTTAGTCTCGCATTGCTAGACCTTCCTCCACAGCGCTGCGGAGGAGGAGGGTCTGGCTAGTCCACACAGCATTCAGGGATGGGAGAAAAACATGCTCTGGTTTATTGGCATTTCTTTAAACCAATCACAATCGTCATGGGCGGAACTAGGCGCCGGACAGAGCGACGGTGCCAAATTAGCCTCGGGAAGGAACTTGTTTTGGTAGAACATGTGTACGTTCAAAGGTTGTTTTATTCGTTCAACAGAAAACTCAGATTGAACAGATAGTCTAGCTAGCTGTCTGGATTTACCATGCAGAGATCTGAGGAGAGTTAACCATAGTCCACATAAATCCACCGGAGTTTAAAATTCCTACACAAAGAAAGTGGAAGGTAACATCCGGTGTAATTTCTGCCGGCATCGCAGCAATCCCCGAAGTGGAACGTCGTGGATATAGATTTCTTCATTGTGTACTCCATATCTGCAGAGCTGCACAGATGCAAATTAACTGATGAAGGACAGTTTAGTGTTTGACTGCGTTTTAATTTGGGTCAGTTTAAACAAGCACAGGGCTGGGACATGTTACCAAGTGTTCGTCAATCATTTTTAATTTTGTCAGTTGAGCATTGGTGCCGGTCGAGTTTGGAGATGTTTGTGTCTGTCTCCCTTGATAACTATAATATATTTTTATGTGGGAGTGATAACACTGACATTTTTCTTGAAATCATATGGAGTATGGCTGTGAAAGATGGCGTATATCATTGATATGTGATGAACCATATTTGGTTCCATTGTATTGATAATGTATCACCAGTGGTGGAAAGTATCTAATTACATTAAATGAAGTACTTTTACAATTGTGAGTTACCTGAATAGTTTTAATTGTTTCTACTTCATACTTCTACATTTCATTGGGACGTATTGTACTTTTTACTCCACTACATGTATCTGACAGTTAAAATTACTATTACTTTTCAGATTTAGATTTTACATAAAAACATATGATCTAATACAATACATTGTAAAAGATTAAACCAGTGGTTCCTAACCTTTTAGAAAAAGAAAGTGTGTCTAGTTGAGTCCCTCATGTACAGTATAACAATCACAGAATAAGCACTTTGTTTTTTGTTTGTAGGCTACTTTTACTTAAGTAGAATTTAAGAAGACATTTACTTGTGATGAAGTATCTTTACATTGTGGTATTGGTACTTTTTTTTAGATATTCCAATATACTGCTGTGTTTTTCATTTTTAAGTGGTTTGGGAAGATTCGTAACTCATAGCACTACATTAGCAGTCCACATTACTGTCAGGCCACCCATTATGTTGTCATGGTGCAAATATAAATAAAGAGCTCATCTCTGCTCTGGTTCACACAACTCAAGTGTTTGGGAGTGTTCAGTGAATGTGTCTGTGGCATGTGTTGGATGTGGCACACCCAGGACAGAGACTGCTGCGACAGATGAAAGTGAGTCATAGTGCAGGGAACAAACAGATGATCTCAAACTGGATCATACGCCATCTTTACTGACACACCCTTGGCCTATAGTGCAGTGTTGATACTTTCCAAGAAGCAACAATAAGTGCCCTGCGATTATTAGCCAAGATTGTCATTTAAGGCGTGATATCAGGCAGAAGTCCAATTTATTTTATAAATTATTTATTTCAAGCATTTAAAGCGCTGAAAAGCAGCATACCAGCAACATGTAGGTCCTATTTCATTACCAGCTTAATTCATACACTTTTGAAAGTGAAAGTGGTGCAAGCTTGTTGCATTATTGCATTAGCAGATTACTCAAAAGAGTCCACGTTAAGTCTAAGTCACAATAATGTCAAAAGGTACAGCAGAAAAGATATGTTTTGTGTTGCCCTTCCAAAGGGCATATACCCCGTTAACTCTCATGGGCTTGTATTGTGTCAACACAGTCTGTGTTTATTTTTGGTGGCGTTCGGGCCCTGAAGAGAACGGCCAATCTGCCTCACACTCAATCACACACGCACATACAGTACAAACACACAGGTATCTAAGTGACAGCCAGGCCAACATTAACAGTAGGACAATGAGATGAATAACAGGTGTATCCTCTGATTCACAGACTGCTCCTCATGAGTAAAGTATGGGGATGTGTGGTGTACAAAAATGATCCTTTAGAATCCTCCACCTCGTGTTTAGTCACAGCAAACCTAAGAACAGCCTAAATGCACCATTTAGAAACAAATTCATACATAGTGTTGTTGTTACAGAATAGTGAGTTTTATTAAAACAATGCATTTTATTTTCTATCAATTGTCAAATTTTAATGTTATTATATATACACTGGTTTGCTTTTCGACAAATTTAACTTTAAACTATTTGCAAATAAGGCCATACAGTTGGTACCTCATAACACCAAGACCTGAGAGCCATTTAAATTATTTGTCAGCAACTTTTGTTCTATTGATGCCAATAATGTAACACCTATTGGACATGCTAATTTGTGTTCAGGGAACATTGAGCGCTGCTCTCAATAGTTGAGAACGGGTTTGTTCACTCCAGGAGTGAATACTTGCCAGTAAAAAAAAAAAAAGCTTCTCTAGAACAGGAGGCAGAGTTTATGTCATGTTTTCTGCTGTTCCTTTACATTACATAACATTACATTACATTTAGCTGACGCTTTTATCCAAAGCGACTTCCAATATGTGCATTCAACCATGAAGGTACAAACTCTTGAACCATGTTATGTTTCTTGTGCCTTAGATGTTGAAATATCAACAGTTTGATGTTTTTTTCCTCAGTCCTCATCTGACAGTTTTCAAGGGTTTGCCGTCCCGACACCCAAAGTCCCCCTCCTCCCCCCTGTCACGGGTCCAAAGACCAACGATTCAGGTGAGTGTCTACCTACCTCAAATATGTATTTTAAGTTTTACGTGGAAAACACTAGAATTTCCTTATTTACACTCTGAAGGACCCAGATAATTTGCTGTGCCTTAACTCCGCCTCGGTTGATGGATCACAGCAATCAGAATGTCTCCATAAAGGGTTGAAAATGCAGGGCAGGTAAATGTTTGCCCAGGCTGTTGCTCAATAACCCTCTAGAATGTATCCAAACCGCATATTTACAAAATGGGGGTGTTTACATTTATAAAAAGAAGTAGATATCATTCATTTAATTTTAGCTGTGAGCAATTCTAAATCTGTCGTAAGATTACTAAATCACTTGTTTATCAGGCTTTAAACTGTTTATCAGGCTTCATTTAAGCAAAAAAGTTGTTAATTCTTTATAATCTGTCTCCTTTTTTTAAGATATCTGCTTTTTTAGTGAATTGTTGATGATAGAATGGAAGCACCTGATTGTATCCAGAACGAATCCAGGACTTTTATTGTATATTTACCAATTTATTGACATACTTAATAATTCTTACATAATTCTGAATATCTACAGTGTGTAAATGCATGAAACATTTAAGTGTGTGCTCCTGCTCCACAGTGTTCAACTTAAACTTTTCTCTCTCTTCTTTTTTTTTTTTATAGTCGGTGGAGATCGCTTGTCCAATGGATCTGTTATATCTGTGCCTGACCTCTTAGAGGGGGAAATATTTGTTCCTCCTCCTCCCTCTATGGCACCTCCACCCCCCCCAGGGACTTTTGTTCCTCCTCCACCAGACTTCATGGGTGACCTGAACAGTCTAAATTTGGCAACCCTTCAGTCTCCTTCCATGTCTGCTCCAAAACCGACCTCACTGCCACACTTCATGGAGGAGGAAGACTTAAACTTCATAAAACCGCCACCAATGGCTCCGCCAAAGCCTCCATCTGCTCTCACTATTGGCTCTGTATCATCAGTACCCAGTTCTAGTCCACCGCCTGCCAAAGTTCTTGAGCGTCAAACCTTTTCCCCACCACAGCCCCCTCCTGAAAGGCAACAGAAGACTCCTAAAAAACCACCTACAAAACCCATTAGACTGTCCTCTATTTCCAACTTTGACTCCCCACCAGAGAGTCCTGCCCCACCTCCCCCTGTGCAGACATCCACATTGTCCACTTTCAATCCCCAAAACACAGCAAAGCTTTACAGTGTTCCTAACACCTCCATTCTCAGCGGTTATGAGGAGCATGACTCAAGATCCAAGCAGATGTTACTCCTGGAAGATTCTGCCTCTGTTAACTCTGCCCCGGTGCTTGTCCCGGTGGATGGGAAAACCCCTAAAGTGGCTACTAAACCAGTTTTCAAAGATGTACAGGAGCTGAAGGAGAATTTACAAATTATCCAACCCTCTCAATCACTCTTGCCTGAGCCAAACAAGGAGGTTAAAACAGGGATAGTTTCAGCACAACCAGAAATAGACAAACCACTCCAGACTCCACATCTACCGTCACCACAGCTTCAGAAACTTAACAGTTCTCAGGTGAATTCAGAGCCCATCAAGGACAAACTTGAAGGATCTCCAAGTCAAGGTCGCAAATTCAGTCCAATAATAGATCGTAAACTACGCAACCTGAAGAGTAGTGAAACCCACGGGCCACGAGATGGACCTGCAGCTTCCCCGCTGGCTCTTTTAATGGCAGCTAAAGAAAGAGATAAACATAGATTGAGTCACCCTCTGTCGCGGGAAAACAGTGGCAAGACAAAAGAGCAGCCTAGTGCAAGTATTCACCAGAGTGTCTCGAGTCCCAATTCATTTATTGTCACCCCAAAGTCCAGCTCATCCTCTTCTCTAACATCTCTAGAGAGAGTACAGGAGAGTGTGAAGCCTGTCAGTCCTGTGGTACATCAGCAAACAATTCAGACTCCAGTGAAATCCAGCAGTCCTGCTCTGGTCAACGATCAGATGCCATCCACCAGTTCAGCTCTCAGTAGGATAGCTGCAGGTACCACCAACCTGGCTGAGCAGAGACACAATGCAGTGCAAAGCCCCTCAAAGTCTCAACCCATACAGCATGAGGATTTAAGTATGCCATTACTCCCTCCACCACCAGAGTTTGATGATTTTGACGAGATTATGGAGCCCCCTCCTTCCGTCCCTCCACCTGACCCTCCCGTGAAAAAGGCACCAACACCAACTGAGGTCCCTCTCCCTCCATCTCATGTTCCACCTCCGCCTCCAAAACCCAAACCCCCAGCAGCTCCAAAACTCCCACCTCCTGACATCGATGTCAAGCCAAAGATGCAAGTCCAGACAAAAGCCAAGGCGGCCCCTGCTCAGCTTCCACCCAATCTTTCACCCAGTCAGGCCACACTCCTGAGCATCTTACAAAAAAAGATGTTGGAAATGGACAACAAAATGGCCCCAGTGAATGAGGCAGAGTCCAGTTCTGATGACTGGGGCGCCCCCTTGTCAGAGGATCACATTAAGGTGCCTGTTGTCCCCAAAGCCACACCACAGAGCAAGAATTACCCTGTGGTTAACAAACCAGCAACACTGGACATGCAGGAGCTTGAGGATAAATTGGTCAGAAAATATCAGGAAGTAAAAGTTCCCACTAGGTAAGAGTGCTCAAATAGGACACTTTTTTTGAGACAGTGTTTGTGTACAGTATCAACTTATAATCATGTACGTTCTTCTTTTCAGCAACGGAACACAGTCAAAACATCCGTATGGTATGACCTTTACGGTTCGGCCTGGAACTAAACAGCCTATTACTCTGGTCAGTAAAGGGGATCCTTAATGTGATGTTATATTGATATAGGTGTTCTTCTGTTTAGCACACATTTCATGTGATTGGATGATGTGATTTTGCATCAGATGGAATTTGTACAATGGGGGGGAAAAAACACTTTATGTATGTTAAGAATGTCTCATAACAATGGTCTGCTCAGTTCTCAATGTACTCTGAATGTATTTATCTATCTTTGGAGAGCACACTATCACTGTCACATAGTGTTTTCTGTTTTGTATGTTAAGTGTCAGTCCAAGGACCACTTTTTTGGTTTCTTTTGGCTGCTGCTGTTTATTCAGTGTAAAAGTATATGTTGCCTTTTTAATCAAAGCTTTTTTATTCTGTCTCAATGCCACACGGGTGATACTTTAATATGCACATTCTAAAATGCTTCATGCTTAAGTTACTCAAAGCTTTAAAGTATATGCCGAGTGAAAATGAATCTACATTACACTACAAATTCCTGGATGAAGTTTTTGTAAGATGTATCTGTACTCTTGATTGTAAAATACAATAATAATGTAAAATGCAATTATTATTATTATTAATAATAATAATAAAAACATGTACATTATGTCCACTGGAACGAAGCCAACAGTTAATTCAGACAAGTGTGTTTCTCTCAGTAGGATTGTTTTTCATATTTATTGATCAATTGTTTTTTTCATCTGTATAATAGTTTTTTTCTGCAGTAAAATGTGTCCAAGTATCTACACTCATACTGTACATATCAGTTTATATAAGATTACAAAAGAACTTAATATTGTAAGATGTAGTTTTATGTAATGACAAGGTTGTATAATCAAAATATTTAAAATGTTGGTTGTAAAGTCTTTAAGCACCAAATGTTGTCCAACAACTAACTGGAAAATAAATCCAAGCAGTAATTGCATGTTTAAATAAATGTCATTGAGTTTTTTGTGCACCGGATTTTGTGTTAGTATCAAGACATCTTAGTTGAGAAAAGTCAAAAATACAGCTGACATTGTGCTTTTGGGAGTGCATATGAAAAAGAACTGGCATGACAGTTGCACTGTAGTTTATATAATAAATTGGGGGAAAGAGTAGGGAAGCACCAACATAAAGATTTTAATCAGCAATATCTTAAATAACCTTTTCTCTTTCTGTCTTAGGCTAGTCAAGTTATGTTAAGATTCGTTAGAGTTGCAGATCTCATTGCCCCCTCCTTAGTTTCAATCAATTCCTTGATGCCTATGGGATTATGATTATTTGATCCCATAGACACTCAACAATTTAGCCAAGATCGCCTTATATTGCGGTTTGACATAACTTCAGACTGCACAAAAAACATAAAAGGTCTGTCCTAAGGCATTTATTAGTTTTTGACTCTGGGAAAAACGGTGAAATACCCCAAAACTACCGTGTCTCTGAACTATGTCTTTAACCAAATCACACACGTTAGGCTATTCAATGTGATCATCTTTTGATAACGCAATATTTTTTCACTTCCATTCACTGAATCTCCCCCGAAACTGTTTGGAGACCACCCAGGAGGGGCCTGCATCCCACCTTGAAAACCTCTATAGTACCGGTATATGGTCTAGTCTAATGGTATACATGAACACTATTTATAATTCCTCTTACACCCAGTACTTTCAAACTACAGTTTCTTTCTGTAGTCTTGCTGTTAGCAAGGTAGAAAAAAAAAATGTTTTTACAAGGCAATTTTTGCCCCTGATGTTTGAAATTTGGAGCCATTCACATTGACTGTGTTTCATAGTGGCAAACGCCTTTATTATGGGCAATTTTGCCCGTAGCCCATAATTATTTCTGACACTGGTTGTTAGCATATAGTATATTCCAGGAAACACAAAGTGTCAAAATGCTCCTAATGTTCAACATACGTTACATTTAATGTAAAATTATGCAATACAAATGGGTTGCCTCAAGTGTAATTACACATGGAAAGGCTATACAGTATGAAGGAAGTGGATAGAGGGAGACCATAATCGTAGAGTAAAGTAGAAATGCACCAAGGCCAGGACAGGGAGAGCAAAAGTCCAACTATTCTGCACATATCTGGAGTACTAAATGACAATGAAACACTTTAATCCATATTTTCTGACTGACAGAAAAAACGTTTTAGATACACATGGAACCCCTCAAAAATAGGGGGGAAAAGTAGTTTTCTTAAAACATGTTCTATTCAAGGGGTGTGCGCATCTGTTGGGTCTAAGAGGAAGAGTTGGGAGCTTCGGCAGCCGGATTCACCGTGTGGTGAAGCACAAGGTGATCCCAGCCTACGGTTGTGAGAGTGTTGGAGGCATTATGGAGCCAGCACACACCTTTGACAAAGTCCTGGTGTCGCCGATCTCTAAGTCTGCAGAAGAAGAATATATGATTAGTATTTTTGAAATGGCACAGGAGGTTAACTATGCGTTTTATAGTATGAAGTAAAATAACTCACATTTCTCGCAGTTCAGAGTTCATAACCGCTAGGGAACAATCATCACTTATGGAGGCTAGCAAGGAGGCACTGGGAGGGGAAAATGTTTTGTTAAAAGTTGGTAGAGGAGGAATAAAAGAGCCAATGATACTATGCTAAAATTTATGTTTACCTATGTGTAGAGAAGGCGAGCCCGTTAACTCTGCGGCTGTGGACGTTCTCAACCCGTGCAGGCTCTGTTCCCAGGAAATCCTTTACGGTCACTCTGCCCAGCTCATCACCTTAGGCACAATAAGCATGATCAGAAATGCAGGGACTGCTGATGTAATGTCTCCGTCAATCAATAATCTGCTGCTTGGCCTTACCAAAAGCAATGGTGCTTCTGTGGTGGGGGTGCCAGGCTACAGTGGTAGGCGAGCAGCAGGGGGACTCTACATCTGAGACAAACAAAAAGACGGCAATTGACATATGCAAAAAAAAAAAAAAAAAGATTGGGTCTTGATGTAAGCTGGTAACCTGATGGTAGCTAGTTAGACAATTATCTGCCTGTGATACTAATTTCCACTGGCGTAAAATTAATTCCAATGCGGTCAACAACATGGTAAAAATGTCTGAACCTGGTTGTTTAAGCTGGGACATGTTGCTAACCTATTCTTGAGGCTGGTTTGTTTGGCTTTCTCCTGTCCCACATCAGCACACGGCCATCCTGTAGGATAACATGCAAGTATGAGTAAAGACAAGTTTTACAGTTCTTTATCTGCTCTTTATTACAGATGGACTATGTGTTGATTACACAGCATTTTATTGTAGCTTTCTTGTGTTACAACACTAGATCAAAATCTGTTCATCCTCATTAAAATGCACATTTGTGCAGTAATGTGCTCCAAAACCTAGTTCTAGCAATTATTGTATATTAGACGAGTTTTTAACGATGCATGCAAATTGTTGATCAGTTTCTTACTTGACCACAGGAGATGAAGAGAGACTCGTCTGTAGGACTGCAGGCAACACAACTGACTGGCTGTGTGTGCACTGGAGGAAGAAAAACAGTTAATGACATATTTAGTTATGGTTTTTAACCATCTTTACGAATGAGCGTTTTCATTTTTTCATTACTGAATTAAAATTAAAGCAAACATTCATATTACTACTATATAGATATACTGAGAGCAGTTTTGAGATGTTCCCTTACCATTGTAGGTAGTGACAGCAGTCTCCTGACTGAGATCCCAGACTTTAACTCTGTAGTGAAGTAAGGGAAAATGCGATTGTGATGAGAAAGGGGTGAAAAAAAGTGACTACCAAAATCATAATGCCAAATTTTAACACAAACAATCAACATGCTTCTGTTCTGCAACTATGTGTATCCATTTAAAATGTTGTCTAACCGACAGTCCATGCTGCCAGTGACAGCACCGTTTGCGCCAGTAACTGGGCTCACTGTGGTGACAATGTGGTCGTGCTCATGTTTGGTGAAGCGATTCACCAGTAGGCGTTCATCCTCTGCCAGTTCCCAGAGCTCCAGGGCACCTGCACAGGAACCAACCAAAGAACATCCAGTTTAACATCCAAGTCTCAAGAACAGTACTTGATACATAACTGCTATATGAATCTGCTTCTTACCGGAGTCTGATGCAACAACAACACCCTTTTCGGATACCCATTTCACATCTGTGACTCCAGTCTCAGTCTGCACACCGGCTTTGCAGAGTTCCTCATTGGGAGCCTGCTTAGGGTCACTGTAGATCCAAACAGAACCCTGCCAGCTCCTGCCACTGAGGCTGGAGGCACCAAGCAGCAGAGTACCATCTGTGAAGAGAGCCAATTGAGAAGAAAAACACACATTCAAAACCCCTATATTTTAATGCTGCCTCGACAGAAAACTAAACGGAGTTGTTAAGAGTCACTTTTCAATTCGGTTTGCATCCATTTCACAGAGTAGCTCATATTTAAGCTGCTAAATGCAATTTGTTTGCGTAGTAACGTAACTAGTCACCTGCAACAAATAATCTAGCTAGGCTGCAGAGCATGTGCACAACTTTTATAAACAAAATGTTGTTTTATTTAACATTTGGCGGATTGTATATACACCAAATAACCCGAGGTAAATAGTCTAACGTTAACCAAGTAGCGGCACCACGTGTTTACCGGTGTAACCTTCAGCTAGCTTGCCTTGTTACGTACCTGCTCTGTATTGCGCTGAGCTTAGATGCTTCTCCATGCACGCTGGAGCATTGGGGGGTATGTTCCATCGGTTTTCCTTCACCATGTTAGTATCAACTGCACTTTTCATTCAGATAACTCACTTTCACAATGGCTACAGCAGTAATTTTCCAAACAACGTTAGCGCGATGTGGGCGTTAGCCAGCTAGCTGTTGCTGTTTGCTTGCAGAGAAAACACGGTTTTTGTCTTTGGCTTATTAGTGAAAGATAGCTAATACGTTAGCTTACTTTAGCTAAAATGTAGCTAACTTTTCTAAGAATGAATGAACGAGTGAGTGAATACCGAAGAGCAAAACATGCATGGGACCCATAGACAGTACAGACACTTCCTGCTCGGACTCTTCTTCTTTTTGAGTTTATGGTAGTTGATGCCTTTATATGGCGCATTACTGACATCTTCTGGACTTTTATTTCTTCTTCTTTGAGGTTTTACGGCAGTTGGCATCCACAATGTTGCTTTACTGCCTTCTTCAGGTTTTAGCATTTAATTAATGCATTTATTTATGATGAATTTCAACGGATTATATTGATCAACATACTGTAAATGTGCCAGCTAGCTAATTTACAACTGTAGAGCTTTGGCGAGATGTTGTATGGAGGAACTCAATTGACATGGGAATTGAAATAGAGCATTTATTTATTTAATATCTAATTGTAGCCTACATTAAAACCAAGTAATTAACAAAGTGGGTTTCAAATCCATTATGAAATAGAGGAACAATAAAAGAATTTTCAAATGAAACTTTAATAAAGGAAACAAATTCATAATTTAAAAATACGTGAATTATTCCTAAATAGTAAAAGAGCATTTAAAAATCAATTTGAAAATGCAGTTTTAAAAACAGGAAGTAATAACTGAATTCACAAATTGTATTAAGAATAGAGCTTTTAAAAATAGCATTTAAAAATCAATTTGAAAATGCAGTTTTAAAAACAGAAATAAATTTGCAAACCAAATTAAGAATACAGCTTTTAATAAGGCATTTAAAAGGGCAATTCCTTTTTTTAAATTTTCAAATAGCATCAACCTTGTTTCAAACACCTCTCGAAGTACAATTTCCAATTTGGCCGTAAAGCCATCACGAAAACAATAAGATAATATTTTTTGCCAGATTTCGCAGTAATAAGTGGACTTAGCCCATTCTTGTAGTAAGAGTTTTTAAGTAGGCTAATAGGCCTAGTGAGCCAACTTATAACCTGGTGACTTGATTTGATTAGGCTATTAATCGCTACATTTTCAGATCACTTTCCAAAACTTGGTAATGTGGTAACTGATGATTGGTAGATGTTCTACTTAATCACAATAAACTGCAACTCTTGTGTTCACTCTTTTGTTGACCTACTCATAAATCACAGACATATGGAGTTGGTGACGATGGGTCGAAAGAAAAAGTTGCTTCGTTTTAAGGGGTCACAAGCCAAAATGGTTGCAAACCAAACATTTTTTTGCTGCAGCACTTGACACTAATGGTAATTATATATAGGTGAAGAAAAAGAAGACGAAACACTAGTTTGCATGATAATAAGGATGAAAGCTGCAGTAAATTATCAATGACATTTGGCAAAACAGTGGATATAATTTGATTGAAGAAAAAACAAATAGGAGCCACACATTGAAGGAGATAAATCACCTCCACAAAGTGTTCACAAATAATGAATTTTCCTTTCATTCTTTCATGCACACCCTTAAAGAGGTTTCATGATTGCCACTCCTGAACAGGTTATACCACATTTTTAAAATATGACCAAGTGTATCAATGAAAAAAACAAAACTGATAGTGTCACAATATCACAATAAACAGTCAAGAGAAGAATCAACTGTAAAAAGAAAAAGAAAAGAAGAATCAACTGTAATGACATCATGAAAATGTCTGAAGTCACATTGATGAAAACTATTGACCAAATGAGTTGTATTCCAAGGAAAAGGAAATCATGTTCAGGGTAATTTAGTTTGAATAACAGGAAATAGTATAGTACTATGTTAAGAGGACAAGTTGTGTCATTGGGTAGGCCTAAAGTCATCCATTTCCCTCAGAGTTCTTGTAATGTGAAACTCACCATGCTATGATAGGTAGTTATTATTGACAGGAGATAAAGTCAACGCCGTGGTTGTAAACCACGCATGCACAGACACATACAAACCTTTAGTATTAGAGAGCCTTCAGAGAACGTTCCCTGGCTGATAACAAAATAAGTTATTATTGTTCCCTGGTCGTTCTCTGAAGGTTCTCTAAAGGTTCTCTGTACGTCTTTTTATTATTATTTTTTTTAACCTTCAGAGAATGTTCAGGGAACGTTCCCTGAAGGTTCCCTGTTTACTGGGCTAACTCCAACACTAATGGATTTTAAAATGATTCTTCAAGATGCAAAAACTCTCTCTTCACATCATTCATGGAAACAGGGGTTCTCTTGATGATGGTGAAGGTGGCAAAATGAGCCATTGGGGATATATATATATGCTCAATTTGATTTAAAACAGGATTCATGTCTGTGTTAATAACTATAGGCCTTGACGTAACGTTAAACTGATGGTGTCGTTTTATGTAGGTTACAGGGCTGAAGTGGTTTTGTTCAGTCAAAACGAAGATTTTTAATGGCGATGTGTAAAGTTGAATTTAACTAACAGGAACTCTGTTGAGCTCACTACTTTACACATTTTTCTTTTTTTTTTTAATTGTGTAAAAGTGCCACGGCTTCTAAATACTAAAGTGGTCACCATTATGCGACCAGCATATCACACATCCCACGTTAAAGCCGGTTAAAGCGAGAAAAGGGGGAAAGAATCATTTAAATTACGTAAAACGCACTAGGAATAAATCAAATACGCTTTTATTCTGAAGGTGAACAAACGGAAGTGACAATTAAATTGTTGCTACCTTCACACTTCTGTCTCCTGGTCTAAAATCGATAAGTGATTGGCTTTCTTGATTATTAAAGATTTTGCGATTCTAGTAACGTGCTCCAAGAAGGTAAGCACACAACTATGTCAAGTGGTAAAACTGAAATATTTTCCATCAGGTGTCGTAGTTTCACTTAACGGCAGCTTTGTAACGTTAGACGTTTTTACAGTGATGCCTTTGTCTCGGCTCTAACTAGTTAACGTTGAAGGCTAGCTAACCTTTAACTGTAGCTAACGTTAGCTGTTGTGTGGTAAGTACCTGACCACACTGAGTGACAGGTAGGTGGACAGCTGCGGCACTGTGTGCTAGCTTACTGCTGATGTGTGCTCACCGGACTGCAGTCTGCACGCAGTTAGATGACATTAGGGAGAGCGGTTAACATTTTGAGCCAAACCTCCAGACATGCCAGCATCATTGGTGTCCGTTAGTAGAAATGTCATTTCAGGTGATAATAATGAGCTGGTGTGGTTGTCACCTTCTAACAACGTCTGACAATAAAGAGCATAAAACCTACTAGGAGACAAAAGGGCCTGTTGAAAAACACCCTTACCATTATTTCGGTTGCCATTTGATAGTAGAAATTATTTGGGGTGACATGAAAAGGAAATTACTTATCATGACATATGTGAGCATTCATAATAGTATATCTGTGACTTACAATTAAGACAAATATTAACTCTAACTAAAATATTCCTACATTTTTATTTTCATGTTTTCTACCATTTTGACAAATGTTGTCCATTTCCCCCATTTAAAAAAAAAACAAGTAAAAGGGAAGCTGTAGAACATAGTCAGAACAATCTGAGACAGTTGCGTTGACCGTATTTTAGGTGCTTCAGTTTCAGGGTCCTGGTACTGTGCATGCTGGTTCACTGTCAAACACGTGAACAGAACGGTTGTGTTATTACTACCACAACAAACAAAATGTGTGCTGTGAAAAATTTGTCATTAACAATTACTCAGTTCTTCAGTATTGGTAGTCATAGCTTCCCATTCACAGCAGCAGTCTGTTGCATTTGATAGGAGAGAGGTGTGTCATAAAGGGGAAGAAGCCGTTTTTAAGTTTGATGTTTAGTCTGTTAAAGATCAAAAAGGAAAGAAAACAACATCAGGATGACTAGGTTACATGCAGTATGACTATGTGAAGCCAAAGCAGAACTAACATGTATTTGTAGCATTAACAAAGACAACAACTGCATATGATTCACAATAATAATAAAAAAGATGCTTCTCTGCATCACCTATTGTAAACCACTATTTTTTGGCCATCTGTTCGAATGTCCCCCAGTTTCTAGCAAACATGGCAACAACTAAAGTGAGCAAACACACTGAGCAGGAGAGAGAAGTTTTGTCAGCTGTAGTTAGTTATAAAATTGGCTGTGTATGTTTTAAAATGAAATTTGGAAAAATGGTTTGTGAAGAAGCTAGATAAATGACACCATTTTTAAAGGGAACTATTCTGTATTACGTGGCATGGATGCAAGGGACCTTTGGGTTCAAATGTGGTGGGGACATAAGGGCTCAGATGAAAAAAAATTTTTGTATGTAATGGGGAGATTGGTTTGAGGTCAGAGTAGATAATTACGGCAAGTAGGGAAAAAGATGCATTATGCTGGATCAAAAGGCAATACAATATAAAAAAATAGGCCTACTCACAGCATAAAATGCACAACAATGTCGACTGCACAAGTAACAGTTATCCATACGAGAGTGCATTTTCAATTTCAGCATCCCCCCAGGACATTTCTAGCATTAAACACTTAATTTCCTGCATTCTGTTGAATTTATATGCTAAAATAATTGTGGAATATTATATGTATGCAGCATAAATAAACCTTCTGCACATTCAAAACATACCTGTGATTTCTGTGTTCTATTTTTCAGAACATTTTCAGCAAATTTGCTTTTAAAAAGTGATGGGGACAAAAGGGACCATTTCAAAAAGTGGTGGGCACAGGGGACATGTCCCCAGTGTATGTGACACCTATGCATAGATGGCAAAGCTGTCAGCAAATGTAACTGACAGAGCCCAGCCAGTGTCCCTCATTGAGATTATTCTCTCAGTCTCTATAGTGTACACTGTTTAGATACTGTTGGACACTGAGTATGCAATGTTCATAGCTCCTAATGTAAGATTTTC
Source organism: Perca fluviatilis (assembly GCF_010015445.1). Taxonomy (NCBI): domain Eukaryota; kingdom Metazoa; phylum Chordata; class Actinopteri; order Perciformes; family Percidae; genus Perca; species Perca fluviatilis. The sequence goes on along the minus strand of NC_053115.1, from coordinate 16,996,496 downwards.
TCCATGTAGTGATACTTGTTACTTTACTGGCTCTTTACCTCAGGGGTTCGCCATGGCCTTGAAAAGGAGAAGGGCGACATCCCCCTCAAGCAGTGTGAGTGGAGGAGATTTTGACGATAGCCAGACTTCATCGTTAGTGTCTTCAATTGGGAGAAAGAGGAGAAGGACCTCAAACATTCCAACTGTGGATCCTGTAAATTTACAAATTTCAGTTTTTCTTTTAAAGGGGCTGCACTCGAAATACTGAAGAAAAAAAAATGGGCTGGGATTGCCTCCACACGGCTCTCACAGACCGTTCCCAAATATGTGAAAGTCAAAGTTTTTTTTAAACGGCCCCATGCATGTTAGTGCATGCTGGCAGACCGGCTATCAAAACAAAGAACATAGAAACTTGTATTACAACACACATAGAGGGAGTGTGACTTCCTTCTCCGCTCAGGACTCCATTATTCCACTACATCCTTACGTATCAAATATTTGTTTGCTGCTGTATTTATTTTCAGTATTTTGAGTACAGCCCCTTTAACATACTGTCAGAATTATACTACCACACAGATTAACAAGTTGACATGGGAAAGGATGCAGATATTTTTCAGTGTTTCATCCTTTACCTTGCAGATTGCTGTGTGTCATGAACTGTACAACACAATCAGAGATTACAAGGATGATCAGGGCAGGATGTTGTGTGAGCTGTTCATCAGAGCCCCTAAACGAAGGTGAGGAAAGGGATGATATGTGCATATAATTGCATCCTTTAATATCAGTCAAGTAATTCAACACAAACATTAGATAAGAAAAAATGTAAAAAAAACACAAGCAAAACAAAACTCTTTTCTTACAGGAATCAACCGGACTATTATCATGTGGTGTCTCAGCCTATTGACATGATGAAGATCCAGCAGAAATTAAAGATGGAGGAGTATGATGATGTTGAACAACTCACTAGCGACTTTCAACTCTTATTCAACAATGCAAAAACATATTATAAGGTAACAATTGTGTACAAGTGTTTGCGCAGAAAATGAAATGATGATATGCACCTACATTTATAATATGTATTGCTTGTGTCCGTCCGTGTGTAGTCTGACAGTCCTGAGTACAGAGCAGCCTGTAAACTTTGGGACCTTTACCTGCGAACAAAGAATGAATTTGTTCAGCGAGGCGAATATGATGATGATGATGAAGATGGGTATGATGTACAAGACAACCCCGGAGGGTCTACTGAGGATGAGGTGACACAAACACACACACACACACACACACACACACACACACACACACACACACACACACACACACACACACACACACACACACACACACACATACACACATATATATTACTGAAAAAATGGATTTATTATGACTCTTCATTCAGTACATGTATACTGCTAACAATATAAATCTTTAGGTCAGAATCAAACATGATTTGAAGGATTTTGTATTAATTTGCATAGTAATTATTCCGTATATCAATGAGGGTGATGTAGTATATCCTTACCTAAACGGTGTGACAACTTGTGTATGACAGAGTGCACCTACCTGTTTGAAAGAAGTCCTTGAGCAGCTCCTTGATGCTGTGGTGTCTTACACTGAGCCCACTGGCCGACTGGTGAGCGAGCTGTTTCAAAAGCTTCCCTCCAAAATGGTACGAGCACCTTCCATATGACTTAAGACATGATCATTAGAATGAGTGACTCGGCTTTGATGTGTAGTTTGCCTTTTTTCATTTAGCAATACCCAGATTATTATGCCATCATTAAGGAACCAATAGATCTGAAAATCGTCGCTCAAAAGATTCAGGTACGCTATTCACTTTTCTCTGTTAGATATTGATTTAGTTATTCAACGCATTTTGTTGATAAAAATGTCCAATAAATGTATTTGCTTTTAGTTGAACCACTATAGGAGTGTCAGTGCCATGGCTAAAGATGTAGATTTGCTGGTCAAGAATGCCAAAACTTATAATGAGCCTGGATCTCAAGTGTTTAAGGTGAGAGTGTAAATGAGATTATGATGCATGCTGGATGTTCGCAGAGTTTCACATGCATACCTATCACCTATGTATGTGTTCCAGGATGCAAACACCATCAAAAAGATATTTACACAAAAGAAGTCTGAGATGGAACATGGAGAACCAATCAAGTCCAGCATTCGTATCAGGTGAATATGAGACTAAATGAGGAATAAAGTCCATTTAACTTTTTAACTGACTTGTTCTGTCTGTCTCTGTCAGGAATAGAAGGTCAGCCCAGGGAGACCGCCTCTCAGCTATCACCATGGCTCTTCAGTATGAAAGTGATGAGGAAGGCATACTCTCTGGTACATCTTTACCTCATTATCTTACGTCCATCAGGCATGGAGATGCTCTGTACAATGAATTGGTGTAATTGACGGGTGTGTTATTATTTATTCATCTCCTCCTGTGTTTCTCAGGTTCTGTCCACTATGATGAGGGGGAATCTGAAGCAGAGAGTATGACCTCTAACATGGACATGAGTAATCCCATCTTCCAGCTGTATGAGGCTGTGCGAGGTGCCAGGAACAGCCAGGGCCAGCTGATCTCTGAGCCTTTCCTGCAACTGCCCTCCAGAAAGGACTACCCCGACTACTACCACCAGATCAGTCAACCCATCTGCCTCCATCAGATCAAGTATGACAGATCTAGCACTGATCTAACGTTGTAGGTCTTTTCATATGCCTGTGGCAACAAGGCCCAGACAAATGTACAACTTGAATTATAATCGGTCTCACCTATATTCAACACAGATTTGACATATTTTTTTTAAATTTTTACATCAAAGTGGATTTTCTAAATACCTTACCTGGAAAGCCCATTGATAAAAGTAGCCTCTTAGAAAATAAAGTATCCAATATCGATTCGGGGGTTAAATACCAATTGAGTAAATATCAATTAATTAAAAGTATGTAGTATTTATTGTCATGTGTAATAATTTGTCATATGTAATTAATTTTGCATAGTTTGCATATGGAAATAGATTTGGTTATCAAGTAAAATCCAGGTTACCCTTAAAAGTTTTCTAAATAAATGTCAATTGGGTCTTTTTATTAGTGTCTCAATAGACGCTGTGAATTCAGTGTCAGAACACATCTACCAGAAAAATTCAATATGTCTTACATCAAGTAGTTTGTTCAATAAAACGATTTATTGTAATATAATATAAAAATCTGTCATTTTATAAATCTTTCTAAGCAGAAATTTCTCAGAATTTAAGTTGGATCAAACCCATTCTGCCTCTGCTTTTATATATTGTTTGTTTTTCTTTTGTTTCACCAACATTCTCTCTTTTTATTTTCTACCCCTTACGGCATCACACACACTCACTGTACAGTACAGTATTTCTGTGCCCTCCTTTCCAAATGTGAGAGCCCGTAATTCCCCACAGGAACAAGATGAAGAACAATGAATATGAGAGTGTCGAGCATATTGACTCTGATCTGATGCGGATGTTTGAGAATGCCAAACGCTACAATGTTCCTCACTCCTCCATCTACAAGCGTGCACTCAAACTCCAACACATTCAGCAGGTCAGTCCCAACGCACACTTTTTGTCAGCTTTGTGGTATTTGTAAGTGGCATTATAGCCATTTGATGTATCTATTACCTGTTATCTGTGTAGATGAAGAGAAAGGAGCTTTTACAGAGAGATGATGATGATGGAGACAGTATGCTCTCCTCTGCTACTTCTGACACCAGCAGCACAAAAAGAAAAAGGTTGACACTTTTACTTACGCAACTTTCTGTAGCTCCTTGTTGTTTTTTCTTCTGTGGAGGTAGAGTGTCAGTTGATCTGCATTTTGCTTCCAGTCACAAGAAGAATACAAAGAAAAACCGAATGAAAGCTCTGTTTGCTGCTGTGGCTGAGGCGCGAGAAGCTGGCACTGGTCGGAGACTGTGTGACCTCTTCATGGTCAAGCCCTCGAAGAAGGACTATCCCGACTACTACAAGGTCATCCTGGAACCAATGGACCTCAGGACCATTGAGCACAACATCCGCTCAGACAAGTACATGACTGAAGATGCAATGGTGGAGGAAATGAAGCTGATGTTCCGCAATGCTCGACACTACAATGAAGAAGGCTCCCAGGTAAGATCTGTTTGGTATTTGTATGTAAATAATTGTAAGTCAAATGTAGCCTGAGAAAACAATCTTTATCCAGGTACCAGAAGCTCCTCATGATGCACTTCTTTGTTGTGTTCAAGGTCTACAACGATGCTGACATCCTAGAGAAGATTATGAAAGACAGACGCAAGGATCTTGGGCCAGCGACAGATGAGGATGACATGATGTCCCCAAAGTTGAAAATAAGTACTTTGACAGCCAGATTTACTTCCACTTTTCCACTATTCTACTACATAATAAAAGCCAAGAAAGTGTGTGAGTTATGTTGTTATTATTAAAAAAACAGGTACACTTTATTTATTTGATTGCAGGAAAGAGCAGCATTACTCTGAAGAAGTCCAAGTACCTAACACCCTTACAGCAGAAGCTGAATGAGCTTTATGAGGCTGTCAAGAACTTCACAGATAAGCGCGGCCGCCGCCTCAGCACAATCTTCCTGCGGCTGCCGTCTCGCGCTGAGCTGCCTGACTACTACATAGCCATCAAGAAACCTGTGGACATGGAGAAGATCAAGAGCCACATGTTGGCTAATAAGTACCAGGATGTGGATGCACTGGTGGAGGACTTGGTGCTAATGTTCAACAATGCCTGTACTTACAACGAACCTGAGTCTCTGATTTACCGCGACGCCCTTATGCTGCACAGGGTGCTGTTAGAGACAAGGCGGGACCTGGAGGGAGGAGATGACGCCCATGTACCTGATGTGCCCCGACTTATCCAGGAACTTATCCGCAGCCTCTTTGTTTCCGTGCTCGGTCACCAAGATGACGAGGGCCGTTGCTACAGTGATTCACTCGCCGAGATTCCCGCCCTAGATCCAACAAATCCTGAGAAGCCACCACTCAACTTTGAGATTATCAGGACTAATGTAGATCGAGGACGTTATAAGAGGCTGGATGTGTTTCAAGACCACATGTTTGAAGTTCTGGAAAAGGCCAGACGGTTGAATAGGTGAGGTGCTGTTTGACCAACCTTGTACAAAATGAAATCCGTTGTCGATTTATCTTTTTATGCATCGATGTTGTAGGATTATTGTATTAAAAAAACAAAGCTAAAATCGTGTTACACTAAATGCATATTACAGGACAGATTCCGAGATCTTTGAAGATGCTGTGGAACTGCAGCAGTTCTTCATCCGGATCAGAGATGAGCTGTGTAAGAACGGCGAGATCTTGATGTCCCCTGCTCTCAGCTACACCTCCAAACATCTGCATAGTGATGTGGAAAAGGAGAAGAAGGAAAAGCTCCCCAAAGAGTTTGAGGAGGACAAAATCAAGAGGGAAGAGGAAAAAAGGGGTACTATATATTAATGTTCACAGTACATGGAAGTTCTGTCATACGTTGTCTCAGCATATACTGTTGCATTGTTTTACTGAGTCACTTGTGAATTCCCAGAAGCTGAGAAGAGAGAGGACTCGGTTGGAGGATCATGGCAGTCTAGCCTGCAACGCACATACAGTCAGGATTGCAGCTTCAAAGACAGCATGTACCATGTGGGAGACTATGTGTATGTGGAGCCTGCAGAGCCAAACCTCCAGCCTCATATCATCTACATTGAACGCCTTTGGCAAGACGACACTGGTCAGTCTCATTATTGTATTTTTTGTTAGAAAAGCATATGGAGATTTTGTTAATGTACAGTATCTTCAGTTAGTGTTCCAGTTTAGTAAGATCATTTTCAATTTTTTTCCACCTCTGATAAACGCAGGTGAAAAGTGGCTGTATGGCTGCTGGTTCTACAGACCAAATGAAACATTTCATCTTGCCACAAGGAAGTTCTTGGAGAAGGAAGTTTTTAAAAGCGACTATTATAACAAAGCGCCTCTCAGCAAGATTCTGGGCAAATGTGTGGTCATGTTCGTAAAGGTAAATGCTGTCTTTTTCCAATACAATTGTTAGGTCGAAGGTTTTGTTTTGGAGCATCGGCTGTGTATTGAGCGTTGACCAAATGTTTATGGTGTGTGAAAATCAAGGAGTACTTCAAACTTCACCCAGAAGGCTTCAGAGCCGAGGATGTCTATGTCTGTGAGTCGCGCTACTCTGCCAAGTCCAAGTCCTTCAAGAAGATCAAGATGTGGACCATGCCCTTGAGCTCCGTTCGGTTTGTTCCCAGAGAGGTACCTCTCCCTGTCGTCCGTGTGGCTTCCATGTTTGCCCCCAAACAAGAGGAGAAACCACCAGAGATGGTGGATGAAATTAAAATGACAGATGGTATTGTAGACAAGGTAAATGCCAGTTTTTTAAATTTATTTATGTTTTTAAGTACACACTTACAATAACGCATACTACATTCAGGAAAACAATTTGTGTCTGTAGGAGAGGGAGGATGTTCCAATAGATATGACCAATGGGGAGCCAGGGTGTCAATACTACGAGCAGCTCTACTACAACAACCTGTGGCTGAAAGTCGGAGACTGTGTTTACATTGGTTCACATGGACTAGTGCGCCACCGAGTGGGCAGGTAGAGTAAATACATTCCTTTTCTGACCATGTTGCGGTAAAGTGGGAAAATCTGGAACACAGGGAGCTTGGCGCAATGGCATAGTGGTGTATTTGTAAAAATACAAAGGTTCTCTGGTTAGCTTTTTAAAAATATATATTGAACAGGATTGAGAAAATGTGGATGCGAGATGGAGCCGGCTACTTCTTTGGTCCAATCTTCATCCATCCAGAGGAAACGGAGCATGAGCCCACTAAGATGTTCTACAAGAAGGAAGTGTTCCTTAGCAACCTCGAGGAGACTTGCCCTATGACCTGCATCATAGGTACCCTCCTTGCTGTTGAACTGAATACCAACACTTTGTTTTTTCACAAATTCTGCAGTATATGAAGTTTCATGTATGTAATTGATTGAAAACATTTACACATTCACTGAGTCCATTTTCTTGTTTCAAAGGGAAGTGTGTGGTGTCGTGCTTCAAAGACTACCTGTCATGTCGGCCGACTGAAGTGCCTGAAGAGAATGTTTTGCTCTGTGAGAGCCGCTATATTGAGAGTGAGAAGCAGATGAAGAAGTTCAAGGGTCTCAAGCGCTTTTCACTCTCTGGCAAAGTGGTGGAGGATGAAATCTACTATTTTAGGTGGAAAACTTTTACATACTTTAAATTAACTGTTAATGTGGGCACCTGGATAGCTCAGTTGGTAGAGCAGGCGCCCATATATATATATAGAGGTTTACTCCTCGACCCAGCAGAGCCGGGTTCGACTCCGACCTGTGGCCCTTTGCTGCATGTCATTCCCCCTTTCATGTCTTCAGCTGTCCTGTCAAAAATAAATGCTGAAAATGCCCAAAACAAATGTTACAAGTAAAATCTTACTGTTGGCAGCGCCAAAAAAAAATAAATAAATAAAAAAAATACTTTGTTAAATAACTACAAATTATGCTCACCCAGTGAGAGCATGCAGTGGCGCAGAGTTCAAATCCAACCTGCTGCCCCTTTGCTGCGTGTCATCCCCCATCTCTCATGTCTATCCACTTTCAAATAAAGGGAAAGGCCCCCAAAAATAATCTTTAAAAAAAAAAAAAAAAAACTACAAATTAACTACATGCACTGATCCTAAATACAGAAACCTTTTATCCTCATGAGTAAGAACTTAGTATGGCAGCTACAGTGGGGCAAAAAAGTATTTAGTCAGCCACCAATTGTTCAAGTTCTGCCTAGGTACACTTCAACTATGAGACAAAATGAGAAAAAAATAAAAAAAAAAATCCAGAAAATGACGTAGGATTTTTAATGAATTTATTTGCAAATTATGGTGGAAAATAAGTATTTGGTCAATAACAAAAGTTCATCTCAATATTTTGTTATATACCCTTTGTTGGCAATGACAGAGGTCAAATGTTTTCTGTAAGTTTTCACAAGGTTTTCACACACTATTGCTGGTATTTTGGCCCATTCCTCCATGCAGATCTCGTCTAGAGCAGTGATGTTTTGGGGCTGTCGCTGGGCAACACAGACTTTAAACTCCCTCCAAAGATTTACTATGGGGTTGAGATCTGGAGACTGGCTAGGCCACTCCAGGACCTTGAAATGCTTCTTATGAAGCCACTCCTTCGTTGCCCGAGCGGTGTGTTTGGGATCATTGTCATGCTGAAAGACCCAGCCACGTTTCATCTTCAATGCCCTTGCTGATGGAAGGAGGTTTTCACTCAAAATCTCACGATACATGGCCCCATTCATTCTTTCCTTTACACAGATCAGTCGTCCTGGTCCCTTTGCAAAAAAAGCATGATGTTTCCACCCCCATGCTTCACAGTAGGTATGGTGTTCTTTGGATGCAACTCAGCATTCTTTCTCTTCCAAACACGACGAGTTGAGTTTTTACCAAAAAGTTCCATTTTGGTTTCATCTGACCTTCTCCCAATCCTCATCTGGATCATCCAAATGCTCTCTAGCAAACTTCAGACAGGCCTGGACATGTACTGGCTTAAGCAGGGGGACACGTCTGGCACTGCAGGATTTGAGTCCCTGGTGGCGTAGTGTGTTACTGATGGTAGCCTTTGTTACTTTGGTCCCAGCTCTCTGCAGGTCATTCACTAGGCCCCCCCGTGTGGTTCTTGTGATCATTTTGACCCCACGGGGGGAGATCTTGTGTGGAGCCGCAGATCGAGGGAAATTATCAGTGGTCTTGTATGTCTTCCATTTTCTAATAATTGCTCCCACAGTTGATTTCTTCACACCAAGCTGCTTACCTATTGCAGATTCAGTCTTCCCAGCCTGGTGAAGGTCTAAAATTTTGTTTCTGTTGTCTCTTTGGTCTTGGCCATAGTGGAGTTTGGAGTGTGACTGTTTGAGGTTGTTGACAGGTGTCTTTTATACTGATAACAAGTTCAAACAGGTGCCATTAATACAGGTAACGAGTGAAGGACAGAGGAGCCTCTTAAAGAAGAAGTTACAGGTCTGTGAGAGCCAGAAATCTTGCTTGTTTGTAGGTGACCAAATACTTATTTTACCGAGGAATTTACCAATTAATTCATTAAAAATCCTACAATGTGATTTTCTGGATTTTTTTTTTTTTTTTTTTTTCTCATTTTGTCTCTCATAGTTGAAGTGTACCTATGATGAAAATCACAGGCCTCTCTCATCTTTTTAAGTGGGAGAACTTGCACAATTGGTGGCTGACTAAATACTTTTTTGCCCCACTGTAGTTCTTCCTAGATGAGGGACTTGTTTGGAAAAAGGGGATACATTGCACAGTATCATTTTTTCTGATTGTCTTGTATAGGAAGATCATAGTGCCTCAGAAAGAGCCATCCCCTCTGCTGGACAAGAAAATTGAGGAACTGGAGGCCAAGTTTGCTGATATGACAGATGAGGAGCTAGAGGATCTTGGGGATGATGATGGCGAGCTAGGGGACCAGTCTCGTTCCCGGATGCAATCTTCCATGTCTAGTGACATGGATATCATGCCTTACACTCCTCCGCAGGTCAGGCTGGAAGTACTTACTTCCAAATGTAAATGTTTCTCTGCAAACTAACACATGATAATGTTGTTTGTAGCTTTTCTTGTGAATTCTTCTGGTGTGTTTTGTTGGCAGTCTACACCAAAATCCATAAAGGGCCTTTCAAAGAAGGAGGGCTCAAAGAGGAAGATCAACATGAGTGGCTACATCCTGTTCAGCAGTGAGATGCGAGCGGTCATCAAAGCCCAGCACCCAGACTTCTCCTTTGGGGAGCTGAGCCGCCTCGTCGGCACAGAGTGGAGGAACCTGGAGAGTTCCAGAAAAGCAGAATATGAAGGTAAGTGAAATTCTTGATCAAGATTTTTGTTTTTCAAGAATTGTGAACCATATACAGTTAACACCCTATGCTTGTCTTTATTGTGTTGCAGAGCGAGCAGCTAAAGTGGCAGAGCAGCAGGAGCGTGACAGGGCCCACCATCAGACGTCCCCTAGAGCAGGTACCCCAGTAGGGGCACTGATGGGGGTGGTTCCTCCCCCAATCCCCATGGGGATGCTAAATCCCAGCATGACGCCTGTGTCAGGTAACCCCTCATAGATGCAGATGGATCCCCAGTGTACACTAAAAGGCTGAAATAAGAAGCTGAAATGCTAGATGTATTCACATGTTTAAGTTTCCTAATCACACCTATGTTAGCATGTTTGTGTTGTTGCCGTGTCCTTATTTTAAGTTGCTTCTAACATCATTTCATTAATTGATAAGCCCAAATCTTGATTGTTGTACAGTATTCTTTATTCTTCGCATCATGGTACTGTAGACTCCTCATATCTGTATTTGAATGCAGAGCATGAAGTGTAAAAGTTGCTGTACCCTAATTTGAGGATTTGGGGACTTCAAATGAATTTGTGCTTGCAGGGTTCAAAATTAGCACCATCCACCAGCCAAATGCTGTTAAAATATGGAAGTGGCTGTTAGATTTGCTTCACTCATCAGCCAAAAAAACAATGGTAATATTCTATTCAGTGGCCGGTCAAATTTGAACATCCACTAGCCGTTTGGCTGGTGGACGAAAAAGTTCATTTTGAACCCTGAGTGCTTGACATTAGTGCATGTGTGTGGCCTTTATTTCCATTCATATCCATCATAATGCTCCAGTGATTCAATTAAAGCATATATAGTAACATGTTTCTGCATGCTTGGTAGTGCAATAGTTGATGCATGTTTGACTGATACATGTTGCTGTCTTGTGTTACTACTATTCCTTCCTAAGAAGGTATGATGGGTGCATATAGGCCCGCTATGATGCCCCTGCAGGGCCATGTTGAAGGCATGGTTAGTTTGACTGGCATGCCACCACATCACATGGGGGTGCCTGTCTTTCCCCAACATCTCCTGCCTGTTATGCCTGGGTTCCCTGGAATGCTGTACTTTGGTAAGAGTGCTGCTATAGCCACCCCACCTGCCACCCAGTTGCTTCCTGTCTACCAATCTGACTTGCTGGAGGGGCTACCTGTACCAATAGGCTGAGGTCCTCGAGTTGATGACTAGTCAGTTGAGAGCATATCGCCTCAGCTGGGGCCTGGTTGTTTGTCCTGCTCATTACCAGTAGACTTGTTGGTAATGTGTCATTGAGAGAAATTCAGTGTCTCTAACTAATAAACCTGATAGTTTAGTTCATATATTCATAATTGGCATTCCCAAGTGTTCTAATGTAGATCAAAATGACACTGGTTCATATCAGTAATGTAACTTTGAATGTAGCATTTGTAATATAAACCGATATCAAGTGGCCTGCTGCACTTGTTGACAATCTCTTGATGTTGAATATCCCCACAGGTGTCAGTGGCATTGGAGGTGGTCTTGGAAACATTCATGGATCCCAGGTAATCTATAAGGCTCTGTAAGTTAAGATACATGTCGCTGGCCTGATACAGATCCAATATTTCAGAGAAAGGTATGACACTCTTGGAGAACATCAAGAAATTCATTAGTCTAAGTTCACATCAAGCTATTCTAAAAGATTTTCAGAAATGAGAGTAAAAATCTAGTGTCAGTGTTTTTTTCACTCTTTTTCTAGTTTTATCAAATGTGGAATAGTTAGCTTGGATGTCTACTGACGGATTGGGGGGAGGGGGGGGGTAGAGCTTTTTTTGTGGGACCTTTTTTTCTCACTGAATAATAAAATTCAGTAATATTGTTCATAAAAACATTATAAAAAAATGTCAAAGGTATGCCTACTGTATCACAAAACATCAACACAATTCACACTATCATTTTATGACGTGTGTAATATTCCTATCATATGTTTAGTAACTTACAATGAACTTAAAATACTACACTACTTAAAGAAACACAGCTTGCAATTACTAAAATAATATCTAAAATATTCATATAGTAATTTATGATTTTGCTCGGTTGTAGTTACACCTCGTATATATCGCATACCCAATATTATTTTAGCGTTAATTCATCATATCATAATAGTAACATGTCACATTTGCAGAATCACCGTACTATAAGGCAGGAGTCTGTCTTGAGTAGGTCCGGATCTTGTCAAGTTGTCCGACCGTCGTGCGAAAGACGTCGCATGCAGCATGCTGCTGTACGGATGTAGACCAACCCATCTATCTATAAAAGAAAGGAATCTAATAAAGTAAACAAGCCCAGTTAACCATCTGAGCTAATATGTGCAAACTACTGTAGCCGAGGGTAATAAAACAAAAACATGGAGGCTCTGTAATCTGAACCAGCTTGAACCAAGACAGCCAACGAAAATTTTTTTATGAACAAAACAGCAGTGCATAAAGCTAGCTTTACTTCTTCCGCTATTACTCTTTACAGTAAAAGCCCAAATTAAATTGACTCCTACCACTTCGCTAATAGGAAACTAAAAATAGCTTACACAACTAGATATCAAACCAAAGCCAGAGACTATATCGTATGGCGTTGCTGTGAGCTGTAAATTCCAGACTTCTAAGCAAAAAGGCACAAGATAATGGCATCTCTGAGCTTGATCGTGCAAAGCCTCTCTTCCTCCGGGCAGCTCCCTCCGTCTCACCCAGACTCCCCCCTGGGTCCGGTTCCACAGCTGCCTGCATGATGGATGTATCATAAAATTTTCACTGAGCGGACGGGAGGACTTGGCGTAGTGGAATGATTTTCCCCCGGAGAGCAGCGTGAATGCCAGGAGCTCTCACTCTGACTGACAACTGACTGCTTGACTTGTGTCCCCGGCAAACAGCGCCTTGCTTTACTTTTCACCCTTTCTCTAACCAGAAAGAAGTAGGCCTACTCAAAATGTTTTTTTTCTGAAGTATAAGTATTAATACAGTGTACACGTCCTGCATTCAAATGTTTATTTTAAGTGGAAGTGAGGCAATATCAGCACAAGGTACTTAAATTTACGTCTGTTCAAGGTGGAGCTTTCAACTCTAATACAATGCTGGATAGTTGTTTGAGTAATAATGCATCATATTTTAATTATTGTATTTTGTGAGTAAATCTGATTCTACAATGTAACCAGTAACATTTCTCAGGCAGGTAAATGTAGTAGTACAATGTTACCCTATGATGTAAAAGTACACAGCAAGTCAGTATTATACAGTTTTTAAGTGCTTTGGGGGCCTTCTTTTAGTTATTTCAGGGTACAATAAGTTTCATATCTAAACATAATAAATCTATAGCCTTTTTACCTTGGGCTCAAGCAGCTGCCTACCTTGCCTATTGGTAAAGTCTGCTCTTGATGTTTTTTCCTGTGAACCAGAATGTATTTCATCTGTGTTTCTGATCGTGAGGAGCCGCGACTTGGGTATGTGATGCAACTATGTCATGGCAGGTGTATTACTCAGGATGCAAGGAAGCGCAGTGTGAGTGTAAAGTTCATAAAATGAGCAGTTTCGAGTAAGCTGCGAGCAGCAATACCACAGGCCAAGCAACCATCCTGTTCTGAACAGGCACGTTTTGAACGGGCACTGCACTAGCACTAGTATTTATTAAACACCCACATCAGGATCACCCCAACCAGCCCGGTTTTACTGGCCTTTATAGTTTAACACACACACACACACACACACACACACACACACACACACACACACACACACACACACACACACACACACACACACCAGTTGAAGATTGGGGCTTTAATTATCTCAAGGTATTGTTGCTGTGTGAATTCCAATCTAAATCAGAAAAATAATAGAATTCTCATAATATTTTCATTAGATGGGTTTGATGGGCCCAGGACAGCAGGCTCCACCGCCGTACCCAGGACAAGGCCAGATGGGACAACCTGCGCACCAGCAGCCCTCCACCCCAATGTTTGTGTCCCCGCCAGCCAAGTCTCAGCGGCTGCTCCACTCTGAGGCATACCTCAGATACATCGAGGGCCTTACTGCAGAGTCCTCTACCATTGGCAAGTGGGACCAAGCTCTCTCAGGTTAATCCTGTATTTTTTTTTGTTTTTTTTTATTGCAAGTGATTTAAGTCTTCATAAAATGACCATCACACTGGATAACATAGCTTGGTAGATCTGTTTTTCTGGGTTTTGCTTGTCCAACTTTTATCAGTGACCCTTGATTTGAGCATTAATCCATACAGTAGGCTTTACATTTTTTTTCAATGCGATGATCCTCTTAGACACATGGACTGAAATATATTTTTTACACATTAATTAAACATTTTAAATAATATCATATATCAACATCATATTAATTTATCCTAAAAGGTTATTAACAAATTAATGTTGAATGGTGAATATCCCTAGATGCACAATTTCACTGTTTTATTTGTGTACTCTTAGTTCAAAAACAAGATGTGCGCCTCACAAAAGAGCAAGAGAGCAGACTACCATCCCACTGGCTGAAGAGTAAAGGGGCCCACAAGACAATGGCAGATGCACTTTGGCGACTCCGTGACCTGATGCTGCGAGACACCCTAAACATGCGTCAGACGCACAACCTGTAGCATGCTTGTATTCTGAGCCTCTGTTCCCTCTGTACCTGTAAGACAGGAAGAGCATCAAGCTCACTAAAATTGTTAACTTTGTGTTGTCATTTAAAAATGTGTTTGTAATTATAAGAGTTACTTTCTGTGTTGAAGCTGTTTTTTGTTTTACATTTCAGATATACTGTTCTAAGTGCATTATTGTTAATGGCTGTCATTCTGTGATGAATGCCTTCATGCTTTCACTATTAAAATGTGACAAGCTCAAATTGGCTGTATTCATTTACTTAGTAGAACCTACTGTATGTTTGAGATGCATCACTTGAACTATAATACAATGTCTGTAAAGAATGATCACGTCTGTAATATTTAATTTAAGCATCTGCTAAAAGTGAAAAGAGAAAAGACATTTCAAGTTAACTATATAGCCTTCATAGTGGAGATGATTAATAACCTTGAATTGAAATATTGAATGATTATTTAATGTAACGTTGCTGTACTTGAAAAAGACCATAATATACCATATAAAAAGAGATAAAGACCAAAAGACTAAGCAAGGGGCGTGTCTTACAACTTTCGGATGTCATCTACGCGTGCGCAGTATACTGACCGCGCAGTTCCTTTTACTCTGTACGTTTGAAAGCTGGCACGGCGAGCACGGCTGGCAACGTTAGTGCCTCCCTAGCCCATTCTGACTGAAATTTACTGTAACGGTAAGATGTCCCAGTGCTTTATTAGGTAATACGGAATTCTAACTTGGGTCTGTCCGGCATGTTGCGAGTACATGTTTGTTGTTCGGAATTTAGCTAACTTTATGGTTAGCACAAAACACATTAGCAAGCTAGCGCTAATATTAGCAGGCTGTCTTGGAGGGGACCGCTGCTGGATCAGTCTATTCACTGGAATGGGATATTGCTTTCCATGCAGCTTTAGATAATGTACATTAGCTATGTTGTTAGTTCGGGACTGTGAATCAAGAGATAACTTCTGTTAAATATATATTTATATAAGATAAAGTTTATGCGATGTAGCGACTGTCATATTCAATTGACAGAAGACCATACTGCTAGCTTAGACGTTAGACTGCATAAACTGATCTGGAGTCAGCGGGGCCAACGGAGCTAATGTCAGATTGAGGCTAAAGTAGCCAGCCTTGCTAGGTTAGCTGCTGCAATCGGCAGATGGAATGCATGTAACGTCAACTATGACTGAGACTAGCAGAATAACTGTAAACTTGGTATCATGAATTGCCTTTACTTGATAGATAGAGCAGTAAAACTGACGTTTTAGTCACAACATGAATTATTTCAAGAGTTACATTTAGCACACATTTACTAACTTTTTAAGTGATATGATTTTAGAGCAACCAATACACACATTTTGATAGCCTATAGCTACAGTTTGTGTAGCCACATGATTACTCAGCATTTAGATAAAGTCCATTCATGTTTAGTAAGGCTATAAGCCTCTTTAGCAAATTGTTGCCAGACACTAGTTCATCTCTTTCATTCACTCGCTCGTTTTCTTGCCTTTTAGTTACAAGCATGGAACTGAATGATGCTAACCTACAAACCCTCACCGAGTTCCTCAGGAAAACGCTGGACCCAGACCCAACAGTCAGACGTCCAGGTAATACATGACATAGCATGAACTTGCATATCTTAATACAGTTTATAAAGGATATTGTTCTCGTTGACCTATTAATGCAAAGTATTTACATGATTGTGTAATCTCTGCTTTGCAACACCTGTTTTCTATTTATCTTGTTTCTTTTTTTTAGCTGAAAAGTTCCTTGAATCTGTGGAGGGAAACCAGAACTACCCCTTATTTCTACTCACTTTGCTGGAGAAGTGCCAAGACAACGTGATTCGTGTCTGTGCTGCTGTTACCTTCAAGAACTACATCAAAAGAAACTGGCGCATCGTGAGTCTCACTAAATAAAATCAATCAATGTTGACTCTTGTATCTTGTATGTAGATACAGTGTTTGAATTCACACTGCATGGCATGCATCAGATTGGGGCTGTATGGGACAAACTATATAAAGTATAATTCAATTCAATTCAATTTTATTTATAGTATCAAATCATAACAAAAGTTATCTCGAGACACTTTACAGATAGAGTAGGTCTAGACCACACTCTGTAATTTCCAAAACCCCAACAATTACAGTAATTCCCTCAAGAGCAAGCATTAGCAGTGGCTATCGCGACAGTGGCAAGGAAAAACTCCCTTTTAGGAAGAAACCTCGGCAGACCCAGACTCTTGGTAGGCGGTGTCTGACGGGCCGGTTGGGGGTGTGATGAACAGTGGCGATAATAGTCACATTAAAGGTCACAGTGATGTCGAAGGTTATCGTGGAAGTTCATGTCATAGCAGGGCACATCGTGTCATACTGAGTAGTGCTGTCCCCTATACCGTATCCAGACTACATTTAGTTCAAAATCTGAACAGAACCATTATCGTATTAGTCTTGTTGACCTGTACACTGAGTTGATTATCTGACTTTGTGATATGTTTTCCCAAAGGTTGAAGATGAACCAAACAAAGTATCTGATCCAGACCGAACAGCGATCAAAGCAAACATAATAAATTTGATGTTAAGCAGTCCAGAACAGATTCAAAAACAGGTACATCCTCACATGTTACAGTGCCTTTAAGGGTCTAATTTGAATATGTATGAAGAAATATGCTCAACAAAGCTACTGTTTATCCTCTGCATTTCTACAGTTGAGTGATGCCATCAGTATTATAGGAAGGGAAGATTTCCCTCAAAAATGGCCTGACCTGCTAACTGAGATGGTGACCCGCTTCAGAAGTGGAGACTTCCACATCATCAATGGAGTGCTTCGTACTGCACATTCCCTCTTCAAGAGGTAGAGCTCACTTCTCAATTGGTTAAACTGTTATAATGATTAAATAAATAATATTGTTTTTTCTGTCCACTCCCTTATTTTTTTCAAGGTACCGCCATGAGTTCAAATCAAATGAGCTTTGGTCAGAGATCAAACTAGTACTGGACACATTTGCCCTACCTTTGACGGAGTTGTTCAAGGTTTGTAATGGCTTGCAGTTCAATTATAACAACACTTACAAGTTGTTATATAACATCTAAAAATATCAAAATGTTTGTAAATGAAGAAGTATTAATAGTGAATGTTCGCTCTTCTTTGCTGTAGGCCACTATTGAGTTGTGTCAGACTCATGCTACAGACGTCAATGCCTTGAAGGTCCTCTTCTCTTCCCTCACACTCATCTCCAAGCTGTTCTACAGTCTTAACTTCCAGGTCAGTTCAATTTTCTTTGTACTTCAAGGCTTTGATGGTTTGGACAGCTGCATTGTCTCTTTCGTAGCGGAGGTGATCCTTCTCCACCCCCCAAGCACTATATCGCAATCCAAACATCTTTGTGTGCTGTTTTCCCATTTTATATATATATTTTGAGGGCATTTATTGCTGTGGACATCTTTTTGAAGTTGCACCCAAGATCAAAGTTGATCATAAAAGATTAATGTGAAGTAGCTTTGGTTCTTCATGGTCAGGGACGTCTCATATCTTTTTCCGTTTTTAAAGAGTTGATTTTGTATTGTTTGGCTCTTTTGTGCTGTGAAAAGTCCCTATCAACAATTACCATCTGGCACAGTTTTTTTTCAATGAGTGAACAGAAACAATGAGCTTAAATAAATCTTCAGAGTGACAGCACACACGCACTTGGCTTATTATGACTCTACATTTCTCATAGGCAATCTGATACACATGAAGACCATCAAAAAACACAAGAGACATCTTGGAGCCATTTCGCCTCCTCCCCCCTGTACGACACCCCCCCCCCCCATTGCATCTCAACTGGCATGGGAAAACTAAATGTATCAAGAGAGATAGTTTTAGGGTGACATTGTAGCCCCTATCTGTTCAGACAAACGGTGCTCACATTATGTTCCAGACTTTGTGATTCTCACTTAGTTAGAATCAGAATCTACATGTGGGAACGAGAAACCTTTCAGGATTGTGAGAAAAACCAAAGCACAAATAAAACCTAAGAATATAAGGAATCATGCTTAAATGTAATTTTTGCCATTACAGAGCCAATCATCATTTACATCCATAAGCGGTCCAAAGTTTCTCAAAAGCTGAATTTGTAATGTTTGCTTTCATTTATTATTTTTAATTGGAAATTAATGCAGTCAATAGTTTATCATTAATACATTTGTAATTAATGCAAGGCAATCATGCACAGTACTGTATGATGAATGTGCCCCATGTAGAGGTAACGTCAGCTTCTGTTTAGTAATTCATTCACAATTTTTACCATTATGTGAAACATTTGCCTGCAACTGTACTCTGTTATTACACAGGACCTTCCAGAGTTTTTTGAAGACAACATGGAAACCTGGATGACCAATTTCCACGGTCTACTGACTTTGGATAATAAACTTTTACAAACTGATGTGAGTTTTTTCTCTCTCTCATGCAATACATTGTTTAACACAGCTATGCTATAGAGTGGCTTTAAACATTTGTGTGTTTATGTCTCTTGTGACAACTCCATAGGATGAGGAGGAAGCCGGTCTCCTGGAGCTGCTGAAGTCTCAGATCTGTGACAATGCTGCTCTCTATGCTCAAAAGTACGACGAAGAATTCCAGCCGTATCTGCCACGCTTCGTCACTGCTATCTGGAACCTTTTAGTTTCTACTGGCCAGGAAGTCAAATATGACCTGGTGAGCGGACCGATCCCTCACTTCTATAATTTCTTTTTTTTTTTTTTAAAGTTTACTTTCCCAGTACTAACAATAGACCTTGGCTTTGTTTCAGCTGGTAAGCAATGCTATCCAGTTCTTGGCGTCGGTGTGTGAAAGGCCACACTACAAGCATCTGTTTGAGGACCAGAATACACTTACTAGCATTTGTGAGAAGGTCATTGTGCCCAACATGGAGTTCAGAAGTAAGTAAATGCTTTTTTCTCAAATTTAGATTGCACTTGCAAATGTCATTAGTAGACATCTGATTCAGGGCTCTGCTTGCTTGGACATAAGCATGCACTTGACTTGTATACTGTGGGATACTGACCAGATGGCTTGTAATTCCTGATTAGGTGCTGATGAGGAGGCCTTTGAAGATAACTCTGAGGAATACATCCGGAGGGACCTTGAAGGATCTGGTAAAGATTTGAGATCATTGCTTCCTCCTCACATTTTGAGTTTGACTGTTTGGAAAGTGTCTCTCCTGGCATATAAGATTAGTCGAACTCCATATTCATAGTTATTTAGTAAATTGGTTGGTTTGTTTGAACACTTAAATCTAAAGTTTCAATAGGTTTCCACATAAAAATCATGGACAGTTAACAAAACTATGCTAATGATAACAATGTCCCCATTTTTAACCCTTTTCCCATCCTCCGTCAGACATCGACACTCGTCGTAGGGCGGCATGTGACTTGGTGAGAGGCCTTTGTAAATTTTTTGAGGGCCCTGTCACGGCAATCTTCTCTGGCTATGTGAACTCAATGCTGGGAGAGTACGCCAAGAACCCTGGGGAGAACTGGAAACACAAAGATGCCGCCATCTATTTGGTCACATCACTGGCGTCTAAAGCACAGACACAGAAGGTATTGTTGACTGTTGACCTTCAGAGGCTTATTGACTATATACCTGCTAATGCAATGAACATTTATAATCTGTGTTTGACATAATTAGTATAATTTACTCAGTCCTTACGTTATTTTCTTTCACCAGCATGGAATCACACAAGCCAACGAGTTGGTGAATCTGAATGAATTTTTTGTGAACCACATTCTCTCAGACCTAAAATCCCCTAATGGTAAGAATACTTTTAACACCTCTCAATATGATGTAGAGTTGTATTCTGTGTTACACCAGCTGGCTCACTTTAGGTTTGGTTCAGTGAGCTGGGGTGACATTTGAATGTCCACATCTATTTGTGTATAGACATTAATTAACATCAAGCACTAATTGTCATTGTAGTTAATGAGTTCCCAGTGCTGAAGGCAGATGCCATCAAGTATGTCATGATCTTCAGAAGCCAGGTATGAACGGTTACTTTCTCTGCAACTTGTTCAATTTCAAAAGCAAAATGAATGCATTACAGAGGGCTCTTCTCTGTCCTTATCCTTCAGCTTCCTAAGGAGCAGCTGCTGCAGGCAGTTCCTCTGTTGATAAGTCACCTGCAGGCAGAGAGCACAGTGGAGCACACTTACGCCGCCCATGCTTTGGAGAGGCTGTTCACCATGAGAGGCTCCAGCAACACCACACTGTAAGTATCGAGCGATATAGTAAAAGATACTGATATTTAATTAACCAAAACGGTCCCTGAGTCTTGCTCACATGCATTTTTTTTCCAAATACAAAAAAGTGAGCAGGGATTGTACAGTGTAGAATGGAATGTTAAAACGAGTTGGGATTCATTCATTTTTAATTTTTTTTTTTTTATCCTTGAGATTAAAATGTTGTAACTCTCACATCTAGGGATGTCACGAGAACTGATACTTGCGATACCTTTCGGTTCTAAAATGACAAAACACAGACGATGTCCATTTTTTGTAAGCACCGTGAGCGCCGATGCCAGTATTAGCAGCATCGGTCCTGCGCCTCTTCTGGAACTGATGGGGGCAGTATACGCTTCAGAGTGTTCCACTCGATGCATTCAGAAGTAGGAGGTCACGAACAAGCCGAAGTCACGCCCTTCTACTTCCGGTCCATGGGACGTAGCTTTCGAAAAAATATGCACGAGAGTTAACGGAGATAGATTCTACCCTACCTAAAAAAAAAAACTGCATGTTCACGGCAAACTCACAGTCCTCTCTTCCTGATTTAAAGCCCCCCTCTCTCGGCTTCAAATAACACACCATTGTCGGCTACGGCCGCTGAACAGGCTACACGTTGTAAACAGCCGTGGCCGCTTGCCTGGTCCTCGGGTAACGTTAGCTAGCAGTTAGCAGGGTTAACATGGCGTTGATAGCCAGGAGGACCAGTAGGGATCACTTTACTGACTGTGTCTCAATTGTTTTTGCGAGTAACCAACTCGGGTACTCTAGCTGTATAATGCAATGTGAGTACACAAATGTTGAAATGACATTAAATGCCTGTCCCTTGTAGCCGTGATAAATTAGCCTGAAGCTATGCTTACCTGTTCAGGAGGAAATTAGCCAACTCTGCGTCCTTTTGGGCTCTAAGCTGTCTCCATCTTTCAAATACATCTGCAATATTTACCTGGGGTTTGTTACGTCTCTGGTCACGCAACTGTTAGAAACACTATTTTGTTTTGCACTGTTGTTTTTGCACAGTACCTTTTTGAAAATATGTCTGGGGACACTAGTTGTTGCACTATGACCATTAATAGCTCTTTATTATGTTGTTCTATGCTCTATTGCACATGTTTTGTATGTCTTGTCATGACATTTTAATATTTTTCAAATATTTTAATAAAGAAGTTCATGTTTCAAGTACGTGGAATCTTAGACCGTGGTATTGAAATTGGTATCGAGAATCGTGTTATTTTACTGGTATTGGCACAGACTACTGAATTTTCGGTTTCGTGGTACCCTTACTCACATCCTAATTCAGTCCAGCTTAGAACAAGGCAATGTCTCCATATTTACCAACATTTGTGATTGCTTTCACATTAGTTTACATGGATTTGGACTGTAGATTGAACAATATGTGCACTTTTTAAAACTGAAATAAATGGTTAACGGTAATGGACATGCAGTGCAACAAAGACAATATTGTCTCTCAGTGGTTTCTGTGACATTAGAAGTACTTTCAAAGTAGTGTTTTAAAATACACAGAGCTGCCTAAAGGACCGTAGCCCCGCCGAGTGGAAAGTCACACCGTGCCACTGACCTCTTTTGGAAATCTCTCTGCAGTGTGATCTGCTGTGCCACGTTGTAAATTCAGATGGATTGTGATTGGCTGTCAGTTTCTATTGTTTATCAAATCGCTCTGAAAGTGAGTCGTTATAGTTGTATTGTGAACTCCACCACCCACTTGAGTTAGAACTATTTTTAAAACTTTATCTTTATTGTTATCGTTCTTGGTGTGGATGGACCTTTTTTGTACAGAAAAAAACAGACCGTAAAATGCTGTGATTGACCAATCAGAATCAAGTATTCAACAAGGCCTTGTAATTACTAGTGTGAAGTAATCACCCTTAACTGATATTAGGAAGATTATCTATTTATTTACCTTTTTTCTTCAAAGATCAATTGTATACTACCTTCACCCACAGCATTGCAGTAATAGCAGTCTCACAAAAAGTTTTATGGACAACTGTGATGAAACAACAAGGCGAAGTGTAGAAAGTCTGCTCAGACTTTAACGTCTATCTCTATAGCTACTAACACATTATTTTAGCCAATCATCCCCTCTGTATGTTTTTCAGTATCACACCTGCAGAGATGGCACCTTTTACTGAACAGCTGCTCAACAACTTGTTCAAGGCATTGGCTCTTCCTGGTTCTGCAGAAAATGAATACATCATGAAAGGTAAACCTGACTTTCCTTTGTCATCTAAAATGCTCTCAATTACGGTTTCCAAGTCGGTGTCAGACCAACTCCAAAGTTATTTTAAGTAGCCTCATAATGTCTTTCTTAATTTTTAAAGCCATCATGCGCAGCTTCTCCCTGCTGCAGGAGGCCATTGTTCCTTACATTCCCACCCTGATTGGTCAGCTCACTCATAAGCTCCTCTTAGTCAGCAAGGTAACACACACTTTGTTACTATTCGTGTATATAGAAAGATTCACCAAGATGCTGGTTGGTTCAGGGGATACACGTGTCAACTATTTCAAAATCTGTCATCCATTTCCAGAATCCCAGCAAGCCTCACTTTAACCACTACTTGTTTGAGTCCCTGTGCCTGTCTGTCCGGATCACCTGCAAGTCCAACCCCACCACGGTCAGCAGCTTCGAGGAAGCACTCTTCCCCGTCTTCACTGAGATCCTTCAGAACGATGTCCAGGGTTTGTCATTTACCTATGGAATTGATTTATACTAGAGATGCACCGATTACAACTTTCTAGGCCATTTCCGATTTTGAGTTAGGCCAGCCGATACCGAAATTTTTTCTAACCACTTTAGGCCTACAGCACATGCAAATATTTATTTTCTAACTTTTCTTTAATAAAAAATTTTGCACAGAACATAGAACATTTTTTGAACATATAATGGATCATTATAAAATGGAACTATATAAATTACTCCTGGTGTGGGAAATTCACACACATCTAAAGTGCCATGTTAGAACCATTTCCTTCTTTTCACATACAATATCCAACTAAAGAAATTTAGATTTTGGTTTTTTTGTGTCGTCCCTCCACGCCCTACTTTTTCCTTGCAGGTGTTGCATATTTGCAAACTTGTTATCTTCTGCACACACGCTGAAGAATTTCCAAACAGCTGACATATTGCAGATTAATTTACGAGGTTCCCTACATGTGCGAGAATAGCGCGGACACGCGCTTCACACCGCGAGCGGGTACGGGCGCCAAATATGGCGGAAAAGTTGAGAGAAAGGAAAAAGCAAAAGAGACTGTGATGTCGCTTCCGTGTGTGCGTGCGTCCTTGAGAACTGTAACTCATAACTTATGTTGTCAGTAGCATTGACCGGCATGAAATCGGCATATCTCAAACTGACCTGCCGGTCGCCGGTCATGGCCGAGCACTTGAAAAACAGCCAATTCTGGTCACCGGCCGGTCTATCGGTGCATCTCTAATTTATACTGTATATGTGTAGATCAGGGGGCTTCAAAGTGTTTTAGGCCAAGGACCCCTTAGCTAAGAGAGCGACGAAGTAGGGACCCCCTGCTACGTATACTGTATAAATTTAAAGCAACACGAAAGCACTTTTCCCGCTTCAGTCCCCCTACAGGTTGGAAGCATTACATTACATCATGCAAGTTTGCCAGGTTGGGTAGTGGATCTGTAGTTCGAATGAGACATTACGACAGCGGTAATGGACAATTCTGCTTCCAACCTGTAGGGGGATTGAAGCAGTAAAGGTGCTTTAGTGTTGCTTTAAGTTGCATTAAACTGAGCTGCATGGATGAAAATGATTGGCAGTGAATCCTTAAGCTTAACTGTATGGCTACCATAGTAGGCATAGTAAGCTTATTTTCAGTGCGTAAATTAATTTTTTTTCACAAATGGGCCAATTTATCTTTGCTTATAAAATGTTATGGTAATGTGTATATTTTTAGACGTATATTAATTTTTTTTAAAGTTTTGAATTTTGTAAACATAATTTGGCCGCCCCCCTGCACTAACTCCGAGGACCCCCTAGGGGTCACAGACTCCCCTGTTGAATATCTCTGGTGTAGATGATATGAAACACAGATGCTTATAGAAGCAACTCCACTCATCCTCCATTTGTCCTCCGTTGCAGAGTTTCTTCCATACGTGTTCCAGGTGATGTCTCTCCTGCTAGAGATCCACTCCAACTCTATTCCCTCTTCCTACATGGCTTTATTCCCTCACCTGCTGCAGCCTGTGCTATGGGAACGGACAGGAAACATCCCTCCTCTGGTGCGTCTGCTTCAGGCTTACCTGCAGAAGGGAGGTGTCTCTATCGCCGGCTCTGCTGCAGATAAAATAGTAAGTGATGGCAGTGTTGTGTACAGCAGAGAAAATGGTAATGTGTTAGTTGTAGAGATGGTCCGATTTGCGTATCGGCCGCTACCGATTACTGATCCGATACCAGTGTGTCATATATTTTATTATGTTTTAACAACTGTATACTACTATCCCTGTATGGATGTGATATGATTTCTATCTTTGTTGTCGGTCTGGCTCAGGTTAAACTCTTTGTGAAACATGAACAAACACAAACCATGAATGCCGCAGAACTTTCTTTTTTCATCCAGTTTGACACTTTGTCACTTATAACGGAAAAAGAACATAAACTACTTTAACGTAGATTTTCTTTAGGGCTTTATTACATGGTATCGGATCGGTGCATGAACTCCAGTACTTACCGATACCAGCGTTTTAGGCAGTATCGGAGGCGATACCGATACGGTTATCGGTATCGGAACATCTCTACTTAGTTGTATGCAGTTGATAACCGTGATTGCATCTATTTGTTTTGTTTAACATGTATACGTTGTATAATTTATTCGTTGTCTGACCAGTATGTTGACACTTGGATCTTGTCTTGGTCATCTTTCCCTCTCAGCCCGGCTTGCTTGGAGTTTTCCAAAAGCTTATTGCCTCTAAGGCCAATGATCACCAAGGTTTTTACCTTCTCAACAGTATCGTAGAGCACATGCCCCCGTAAGTCGCTTATAGTTGTGTTCTCAGTGGATCATATATAAAATATTGTATGTTGTGAAATTGATTGGTTTTTAGGTCATGAAATTGTTAAAGTGAACTTGACATGTGTTTTTTTTTTGGGGGGGGGGGCTTTTTTTTGCCAGAGAATCTATCACTCAGTACAGGAAACAGATCTTCATTTTGCTCTTCCAGAGGCTCCAAAGCTCCAAAACTACCAAGTTCATCAAAAGTTAGTACAATCATCTCATTGTGTTCATGTTCTGTTGAGTTATTTATGTGTCGAACATTGTCGGGTGACCAAGCGCATGCCAGTATAGTGAAAATGATCACCACTGGTAGTATAAATTACGGTCTGTCTCATAATGCTTACTTTCTTACTTTCTCACAGGTTTCTTGGTGTTCATCAACTTGTATTGTGTCAAATACGGAGCCATTGCACTTCAGGAGATTTTTGACAGCATCCAACCGAAGTATGTGTATTTTCAATATAGGCCAAAAGATGTTGTACACTGACCTCTTACTGCAGTTCTTTAGTGGGCTCATCCATCAGTGGAGCGTTTAGGCAGTTGGAACATGATAAGTTCTGTTAAAACTTAACGGCACACAAGATTCAAAAGAAGATGATGGCCCCTTGAGCTATTTAAACCTGTCTTGCTCACTGTGAATAGGACATACTTTTTAAAGGAATATTTCAGCCAATACTTTTATTATCAAACACTCATCCCTTTTTAAACTTTAAAGGTGGCTCTTGGTGAAGGATGGAAGCTGTAGTCAGGTTGGATTTACAGCAGTTACAATGGATTTCACAGGCTACCCAGTTTAATGGTGAAAAAGGTGTTTCTAACCGGTATCCTTCCATCCCAATTACCACTTGCCACAATACTTGATCCCCCACGGACACAGGTTTGTGGATCAGGTTGAATTATGAGTGATGGCAATTTGTAATGTTTTTGTATGCTTAAACAAGAAGAAGTAAAAAAATAGAGAAAAACTGATAATATTTAGAGGCATATTGTTGTCTAGAAGACAATGCATTCATATGCATAATAATAGCTGCTTTAAATTTCCCTATGTGATGATGATGATGATGATGATGCTGGTTTCTTTCTCCTGCCTGCAGTATAGCCAATATGTCCTGGTCCCAGAGCCTTTGCTCCAGGTTATCTTATCTTTAGTGTAAGAGCAGACGACAAGTGGCAAAATGCACAGCATTAATCCGGTTTGCTTTTTGTGTTGCAGGATGTTTGGTATGGTGTTGGAGAAAATAATTATTCCAGAGGTTCAGAAGGTGTCTGGACCAGTTGAGAAGAAGATATGCGCTGTTGGCATCACAAAAGTCCTTACTGAATGTCCTGCAATGATGGACACAGAGTACACTAAACTCTGGTAGGAAATCCGCATGAAGATGACCCAACCATTGCATTCCTTTTTTTTTTCATGCAGTTACTTGGCCCATACCCCTACACACCTATAGTCTCCCCCAAAGTCCTCTTATCAGGACTTAGTGGGCATATACAAATGTGTTTGATTTAGTATTCCCAACATTATGCATACAGCTATTTGGCTGAAATACTCTCCTGATACAAACTGGGTTACAAGTGTTAATTTGTTGTCCTGAGTAAAACCAATGATTTGGGTGTTAACATGTGTGTTCAGGACCCCTCTGCTCCAGGCACTCATTGGTCTATTTGAGTTGCCAGAAGATGACAGCATCCCGGATGATGAGCACTTCATCGACATTGAAGACGCACCAGGCTATCAGACGGCGTTCTCGCAACTCGCCTTTGCCGGAAAGAAGGAGCACGACCCGATAGGAGACGCCGTTGGCAATCCCAAAATCCTGCTGGCTCAGTCACTCCACAAGCTCTCTACTGCCTGTCCAGGAAGGGTATGTTTTAAGACATGGGCAGGGGGGGAAAAAATGTCGCAAGTTGTCCCAAAAGTCACGTTCTCTGGTTATTTTTTTTTAAGTCCTAACGTTATACTTGTAATAGCAGAAATGTTAAGACTATTGCACAACTGCTGTGCTCTGCTACAGATGATGGGACGATACAGAAAGCAAATGAGTGATTCTCGCCTTGTCTCTCTTTTTGGTGCAGGTTCCGTCAATGCTGAGCACCAGTCTGAATGCAGAGGCCCTCCAGTTCCTGCAGGGCTACTTACAGGCAGCCACTGTGCAGTTGGTTTGAAACCGATGTGATGGTGTTCCCTTTCCTCATGAGACTACAATACACTGCAGGAGTAGCCACAGTGAGCTCAGGTCACACGGCAGACCTGCTTCAGCTGAATTTGAATCTTTACGGATTTGGTTTGACTCTACAGTTTATGATCGTTGATGATTTGCCTGACTTTGAATGCCTGAATTTAGGGTGTTTTTGCTGATAATGTTTTTTTTAAGGGTTTTTAAAGACATGACCAAAAATTGACTAACTGAATTACGGTTTTGTTTTTGGGCCCTATGTTTGCTGTGTGGCAAATGCTGACAAGGAATTGGATATCAAGTTCCGATACAATTGTCAGTTTATTTCAAAAACAGCAGCAGCAGACGTATACTTCAACAGTATTGTGGAACAGCTGAACATCACAATCATATGGGAGGGATTTCTTTAGTGCTTTTTTTTTTTTTGTATGATTGAATTCCTTTTTACAGTTATGGAGACTGTAGTCTGTGGCTCAAACATAATGCATAGTATTTTTCTGTTGCATGTTTCCCTTAAATTTCTTATTGTCTTTGTTTCTGCACTGTTTGTTAATGTGAATAAAAAGAGGCCCTTGTATAGATCTGTTATCATTGCAGCCTCTTTTCTATAAGCAGTATTTTGATGAATTTATCTTGGTTGGTGAATGTTGGCCTCCAGTGGTGAGATAAATCTAAATAAAAACTTTATAAATAAGGAGGAATTTCCTTTTCATTAAACAAACCCTGGTGGCCCTTCAGATCCAGTTATAGTTATTTATAAGCAGAAATCACCAAACATGTATGCAATAATGGCTGTGAATAAAGTTACCCTTCAGGCCATTGTTAAACATGCAGATACTGGGCTCTCCCTTTAGATGACAAATGTATGTATTAAGAACATACAGTGTGAGCCTTTGGCGATTGCATTGGTCCAAAAGGTTATAAGACAGGCTGACCGAGAAGTCTTAGGATTTGATGTGGCCATTGGAGGTCTTCAGTTCAACGTTCTTGATGAAGGGTAGCATGCATTTGTCACCTCCCATGAAGCGATATGTTGCTACATTTGCCTCCCATGGGAGCAATCTAGAGAATGGAAGGAAGGAAAACAAGACATGTTCCACATTAATTTATTGTCTTGGTCTGTAAATAATTATCAATTATGGCCTTTTTCCCTCTACAGTGTACTCACGCTCGTGTTAGGAAGGCAATGTACATAAGGCGAGGAATGCAGATCATTTGCTGTTCAGCTAAAATAGCTTTCATTGACTGCTGTACGGTGTATAGGGGCTCCAGGGGTGGAATTAAACTGCGAAGCTCCTTCCTAATGTCAAACAAAAAGTGGAGAACATAGAATCTATTTTTTCCAGTATCCACAAAATTTGAAATGATGAATGATGGCATCTCACCGGATTTCACAGCCTGCAAACATCCCTGTGTCTACAATATAAGGGCAGACTAAAGTGGTTTTGATGCCATCCATGTCCTCTGCGAGCAACTCGTGCGTCAGTGACTCGTGGAATCCCACAGCTCCAAATTTACTGGCACAGTAATCCTGAAGGAAGAAAGTAAACACCAGAATTTAAATGCTCTCCATAATGGATTGTTCTAGGATCTGTCTGTTCAGTTTGTGGTTGAGGAAGTCAATCATATGTCTTACCTCTACACAGGCAGTGCTGAATAGTCCAAGAGCACTAGCAATGGTTACAATGTGACCATGGTTCTTTGCTTTCATCTGAGGCAGGAAGGCCTTTGTCATCTGTTGAGTTATGAAAAAGTTAGACAGAAATCTAGATGGCCTGATAAACCGGTCAGCGACAACCTGAGGCAAGCCCATCCACCTTTTGAATAACACAAAATACCAATGATGCCAAATAACACGGAAACTTCAACAATCATGTTAATGTTAATGTTACTTAACTTGTATGGTATCTGAAGCATTTTATGAGAGTCTGGTGAGGAAATACCCAAATGTTTACCTGGTGCTCTCGAAGCCAAATATGTTGAAATATTCAACCAGTATTTGAACAAAGCTTCTTCATCTGCACAGAAGTATATTTGTCCAAAGGTTCACCTTAGGGTCAATATGTTTGCTTTAACACAGGCGTCTTCAATGTTTTTTAAGCCAAGGACCCCTTAACTGAGAGACAGATGGAGCCCCCTATTACATATATTGTATAAAATTAAGATGCGTATTAAACTGAGCCTACAATAACGTGTAGGGTGGCCTAAAGCCTTTATACATACCTTTTTTGCATAGCATACTAAGCTATTAACATCAAAATTGTTGGCATGATTTTATAAATCATGTTTTAATGTTAAACATACATGTGGCACAGTGAATGCTCAGGGTGAACTGTGTCTGTGGATGGCTATCTTAGTGACTACCTTACCGATACTGTAGGTCAGTAAGCAGTGGGGATTTATATTTGCTAATATTATGTTGAATTCATGTTAAGACTTACATTTTTGAAAAAACAATAATTTGGCAGCCCCCCTGCATTGACTATGAGGACCCCATAGGGGTCCCGGACCCCCTGTTGAAGATCCCTGCTTTAACATGTATTACAGTATCAACTGAAATGGCAATAGTGTATACTGTAGATTTTGACACGGCCTCTACATCTTTAAGCTTTAAGACCAAATGCAGCCGGCTCCCTTTTAGGGTCCCTGTCATGTCAATGAGTTTACACTTAAGTGTGTTTGAAGGGTGCACATTGTCAATTGTAAAAATCCTGTTTTTATTACCAGATTATTATTATTTTCACGACAAATCTATTCACAACATCGTGAACCTGTGGCCTCAAAGGCAAGGCTGGATTACCAGGTGGGCCTCAGACCCAGAGGGGCCCTACAAAGCCCCAACTTGACTGTTGGCAGCTGGTCTGGTAATTTCATTAATCATGACTTTGTTGGGAATATGAAAATATGCACCACTTAAGCACAATATTAACTGACATGATAAGGGCCTGTTTTGAGGCCATGTCTTTAAAAAGGGGCCTTGTGTCAAAATCTAGTTTTAAGGCCTTTATTAATTAACTTGACACTGGTCATATGGTGGACTCGCTGTGGGCTCTTTCTATTCTGGGGATGAGTGTTTAAGGTTACTGCCGCCTACTTGTAACCTCATGTTAACATGTCACAAGGACATAATGGAGCTCGGCGGCACAGGCTGCTCTGATTCCTTCACACATCAGTGAACAAATACAGATCAGCGGGGAGGACTATATTTTGAATAGATGTTACGTAATTCATGTCAGGCTGGTAGAGATTGTTTGCTCTGTGTCTAGCAAAGGTGGAGTTTTACGGCTCCAAATGTGCGTAAATGGTGCGTGCGTTAAAGTCTCACCCAAAACAGTGCGTGGCAGTTCACCAGCAGAGTCCTCTCCAAAAGCCCGTCAGGACAGTCCAGCAGCCTCCGTCCGGCCACCACGCCAGCGTTGTTGACCAGAATGGAGACTTCCCCGACTTCAGCTCTCACCCTGTCCGCCGTCTCATAGATGTTCTGACGCTTGGTCAGGTCCACCGTGTATGTGTGCACCTGAACTCCCAGCTCCCGCGCCAGCTTGGCGGTCTGCTCGTTGGCAGCCGTGTTGCAATCCCACAGCACTAGGTGTGCTCCTTCTTTGGCAAACTCCTGGGCAAACAGCCGGCCCAGCGCGCCCCCGGCCCCTGTTATCAGACAGAGCTCCCCGTCAATGCACTTGAGCCTTGGCCTGAGGAAAGTCTGGATGACGGCATGCAGGATGGAGTAGCTCAGGTGGATAAGCATCAACAGCAGGTCCACTATAACAATCATGATGCACCTATCCAGTCCTGTTAGTGAGCCACACAAGCAGACCGCCTAGAGTTGTTTCTCTGTGTGACGCGGGATTGGATGGCCATTTTTATATAATATGTGTGTGTGCCGGATTAGGACGCGGACGGATGGTGGCCACCAATAGAAGGTCTTTTTGTCTGATGACTGAGGAGCTGACTGACTAACCCGTGCACATTCATATCACGTTCATAAACTGGCTGAGTATGAGGCATGGATTAAGATAACACCCAAGTCCAGAACCAAAGCCAGCATGTACATATACCAGCATAGATTTCATAATGTTAAGCCTCTGCATCCTGTGTGGCTAACTGAGCAGGCCACATTATCACGAAACATGTTTTTATTTAAACAATAGCTTGTTATTTATTGGTGAATCAGTTCAGAAAAAAACGTTGGGCACAAACTCCTTCAACAAAAGGACAAGTGACCATAAAGACATTTCAGTTTCATGTTAATTTGAGGCCTTTTCTGCTGGAAGGTTAGGTGCAGATTTTTTACAATGTTAAAATACTGCAACTTAGGAAAATACACACTTGAGTTGTCTACCCTGATTCTTTGAATGTATTGTTCACACAGGACCAGGACTGTGAATTTAGTCTTCCATCACGTCATCAATCGCTTTAGAAAGGGATCTCTTCACAACACAACCAGTATGGAGAGGAGGAATGATTACAGTGATCAGTAACTTTCACCTGCACACATGAACATGCTAGTAGTTTTAAGACAAAATGTTTTTAAAAATTAATTGAAATAATGAACTATGGGCTTGGGTAGTGAAGTCCAAAGTATGCAGTACCTTAAGTTTTTTGTGTGTGTGTCAGAATTTTGCTGAGACAGTATACAGTGGACACTGACTCAGACAAAACCAGACTTGAATTATAACTGGTATTTAGTGTTTGGCGTTAAAGGCAAAATCATAGTGAAGAAAGACACCTGGACAAAAAGGACTCAGTTCAAAGGTATTTCCTGTGTTAAGTGTCACTTAAAGATGGAAGTAACTGAATATAACTACTGTTGTCATTGTCACAGTCATAGCTTTTTCTGTCTACACTCTAAAATGTCGTCATATTCAAATAAGGGCTTTCCTTCTTTTCTACCTGTAACCATTAGATCCAAAAGAAATATCAATGTCTGATTTGAATAAGGTATTTACAGCTTTTCGTCAATCAGTTGAGAAGAGAGTTGCCCGGAAAAGATCACAAACAACAATGTTGTCTTATGTAAAAAGAAACTCATTACTTTTACTCTGAGCTGCGTTTGACTTTTATATAAAATCTTTACCCACAATTGACAACAGTAAGCTTATTTTACACAAGTATATTTTTTTGTATTTTATTCATGGCTGGTCCCCTCTTATGTAGCCAGTCCTTTAATCTGTTATACAAAGTTATTCCTGATCCATGATGTGAGGCGGATTATCCAACTATGAATAAAATATTAAGGTGATGAACTGCTTAGCACATGTGCACAAATCCCTAATGTGTAGCATGTTTCATAAGTACTCTTTTTCTATAACATTATACATCTAATTTATTGGATTAAAACATGTTACTGTACTTGTGACCCAGACTTTAGTGGTTTTGTTTAAGTTTTTTCTGCAGAGTGATTGTTGCTCGTGGAAGTTAAGATCAGTTAAGTTTTTGTCTTGTGAAAAGCCTTGTTGTGACTGGCATTGACTGTGATGTAATCCTCTTCAAAACTTTAACATAACAAATGGGAACCAAAATAGAGGAAAATACCGACATTAGACAGCGCCAAAATGATGAATCAATTCATCATTTAGTCGATCAACAGAAAATTCAAAACAAATTTTGATAACTAATTAATCATTTAAGTCATTTATCAAGCAAATGCCAAATATTTGCTGGCTCTCTGTTTTATATAACTGGAAACTGAATATGTTTGGGTTTCTGACTGTTGGGCGGTCAAAACAAGACATTTTAAAATGTCACTTTCGTCTGAGGGAAATTGTGATAGACGCTTTAGTATATTTATTTTTACATTTTCTTGGAAAAATAATCATTAGAGTAATTAATAATGACATTTTTTTTAGTTACAGCCCTTAAAATTAAATAATCATGTGCCATTGAGTGTAGTGATTTTGTAGAGTATTTTAATATGTACAGTATATTTTTCATTGAATACAGACCAATGTGTCCCTGAGCAAGACACTTAACCCCTAGTTGGCATGCGACCTCTGACATATATAGCAATTGTAAGTCGCTTTGGATAAAAGCGTCAGCTAAATGACATGTAATGTAATGTAACACTGGAGGGTGCTGTTGTATAAGATATGCAGTTTCCTTCCACAAACCACAAGCTCAGCCCTTGCCCAATCTCAGTGTTCGCTCTCCATGCATTACATTCCTCTTGTGTGAATTCACTGTTTTTCATGAAAACACAATTCCGTTAATAGAGTGCAGCACCAACACTGGATTATTGTCTTTTATTAAGCATTAGTCAGTAAAAGGAGGCAATTGCTTCCAAATTGCTGATCATAGACATTTTCCTATAGCTTATAAGATGATATTTACAAGTTATGTGGGTTAAAGTTTAATTGAGCTACATGCGTTGAACAACAGGAAACCACAAAGATAATATTCTATAAAGTCAACTGGTACAAAGTATGAAATCTTACAAAACAAACATTTCCCCACACACTGTAAGGGCGGCATACAGACCTGTGTGAGTTGAACAGAGGCGATTCATTCCCTAAATAAGGGGGAAGATTCTGAAAATTAAATGATGTGTCTGCATTTGGCTTGAACCTCTAGTGTGGCGTATTGTGCTTAAAGAAAATTCTGATACTTATTGACATTATACTTTGTGCTTTGGAAATTGTATTTGACCGTTTGTATGTTGACATTTTTAGTTGCATGGTTACGAGAAAGCAGAAGAGGATTTAATACAGAATAATCAATAAAGTGCAGTTCAGAAAACAGGAAAATAATAAAGACAGGGCAATAAGGACATTGTTAACATTAATTCAACAGAGGAAGGAGTTGTCCACGATGATGAGAGGCTCAATACCAAAGATCAGTGAGTATTTACTGTATGTTCTCTGTTACAAAGTTTGTTCCTCTATGACATCGTCAGACAAAAGACATTGCTGTAACTGAGCCTTCCCTTCTGGCCCAGACCCTCCCTTTGCATGCCCAGGATGATAATAATAGAATCACAGAAATGAACACATCCTCAAAAGGATGCCATTTCTGCACTGTCATTCTGCACAAAAGACGCAAGCACGGGGCTGGTGCTTGTAATGGAAAAACCCACATGACTGCATGAGTGTGCATAATCTAGCTGCATAACTTTCTGAATGAGAGGATGATAGTGATTGTCCTGTCTTTAAAAGACAGGACAATAAAAGAGCTGAGAAAGCTCACAGATTATGTCTTGAATGATGATGTGAAGTTGGGCATGAGGTGAAGGAGCAGAGTGCTACAGCCATCATTAGTGATGTCAGTTGTAATCAGGCTGCACAGCTCTCTCTGTCACACACCTCTTGTTCCTATTCCATTCACATTTCACACTCACTCCCACCGTGGGGGTCGGTAGCTGAAGTAAGCATACACCATAGCAACAGCACCTTACGTAGCTGTGGTCATGCTCTACCTGTTCTTTTGTAATTTGCTGAGATGTGTCAATGTTTCTATGAAAAAGTGAAGTAAAGGGATGGTGTGGCAGTCTGATTTAAAGGCCCACAATCCAGCTTTCTGTTTACATCATTTTATCGATAATTGAGGCTTCACCAGACTGAAGCCACAGGTGAGCAGGGAAGAAGAGATGAATGAATGATTGAGTGAATGCATGAACAGAATGTAAACTGTGTATATTTGCAATGTGTCTCTACAAATTAGTCTACATGCTTTTATCAAATGCGAGCCATTGAGTCATCTCAACCATCACCATGGAAACAGTGGTCGTTCACTTCACTGAGTGAGTCTGCACGTTTGTTTTTGTGGATTGGGCCTTCATCATGTAAATGTTTGGTGCATTTAAGTGTACAGGAAATACATTAGAGGGAGGGGGTGGGTATCTAATACAGCAGTCTGACAGCTTGATGACCCAGTTCTCTGTGTGTTTATTTGCTGTACTGTTTGTTTAATTGTCATTCGGGCATCAGTAGACAGCGACAGATTCAGTGTGCGGGGTAGGCGTCTGTTAAAAGCAAAGGCACGGAAATATCTTACTCATATAATGTCTAATGATTGCAAACAACCATACAGCATAAATACTTCTATTTCTAGACTCACTACTAACTAAAAACTACCTAAAACAGGCTTTAAAGCTTGCTTGCATGTTTTTTTTGTAAAGTTAATAATGCTTTAAAAACATGCTTGCATGTGTAATGTAACAAAGAGCATATGTTTGGAGTCAGGTGCAGGATGCAGGATATTTGGTTGAACTGCTGCGAGGTGGCTTTGTGTTTGTAAGAGATGTCACATGACCTCATGTGAGTGTAATGTTTTGGATCTCTGGAAGCGAACCACTTGCCAAGATCCACAGTGTGTAAATAATCCAATTTTAGCTTTTGAAATGGGTGTGAACTAAAGTGCCGTGTTCCCTCTTCATTTTCCGTCTATTCTTTTCATTCCCTGTCAACAGCTTTCTTCTTCAAAGGGCAGTCCTCTCGTCTACTTACATGTTTGTACCGCATGAGCAAGTATGGCTCCCTGAAGTATGTCAGATTTAGAAAAGGAATGCTTACATTTCTTACATTTTTGAGATAAAACAGTAAAACTTACCATCATCTGTACAAGATATCAGAAGGAACAATTCTTTGGTTCTTCACATTGCAAATAAGGATAGAGGGACAGACATTTACGGGGAGACAGTAGCAAACAATACAAATTCATCTACTACAGTATATTGTCTAACAAATGCAACTCCATCAAAATAATGCAGTACATATATCGAAATGCAAAACTACGAAATTAGCACAATATATTTGTCTAAGAGTCAATTCTTTTAGAAAATTTCTTAAAAATATAAATTATTTTCATTCTGTACCTTGTAAATTTAATGTTGTTTCTTTGTGTGTGTAATATTCTACTTTTGTAGTTATACATGTACAATAGTCACATTCCAAAAGTGGAGGTTCAACATAAAAAATCTCAGTGATTTTCAGTGCTGTCTTTCCAGCTAGTGATGCTCATCAGACCTGTCATTTTATATGAAGTTATCAGCTACAATAGGTATGATGACTCCTTCGAGACACCTTTGAGAATGTTTTGAAATAACACATAAAGACATTTAGATTTACGGCAGGTTAAAATTCTGATAACACCACTACAAACAAGAATAAAGAGTATTTTTTTTCTGTTTATAATGAAAATAATGATCACGTTAAGGTGCTCTCCCTTGCCAGCAGTCGGGCACCATTGGAACAAGAAGGAAATCGATGGATGCAGCCTCACAGTGTCTTTGTGTTGTCTAAATATTTTCTGTGCAGTAAAAAAATATGGACGTGCATGACACTAAACTCAGATGGAAATACTTGATGCTCCTCAAGTTCACACTTAAGAGATCAAGAACGCTACATAACAATGAATATACAGTACTGTTTATTTGTATGTACTGTCTGTCCGTATATGTCTCTCTTTCTCACTCATACAAACATTAAACATGGGTGACAACATAAACTAAGGCCAGTTTTGAGGAAGGAAGTTAAAGGAAGCAAACTATACATTTTCACAACACACTGTTGCCTTTGTAATGCCATATTTATACACTGTGTAACCAATAACTTGAAGACAAATGTAAGTTCTCGTTTCACACAACAACGTAGTTATTTGAAATACCTCAAGTGAATGAGTTTCCCATTTTGCAGTGCCATGTTTCAATGCCCTCTGTGGGTTGCTACTGATTGGATTGTTTGCTATAGTGGCTTTAAAGTAGTACCCAGGGGATGTCAGAAAAATAGGTTTTTGCTTATAAAAATGATATCCTATACTCTTAAAACTAGGCGGTGATTATTATATGATGATCTGGGCTAAAACACATGTATAAATAGTAAAAACTATCAGACACTTTTAAAACCTCTTAGATCAGAATCCTCTGCTAAACTAATTAATTCAGGAGTCCTTGGTAGGAAAAGGTTTGAGAGCAAAACACAAACTTATTTCCCATTGTCTGCATCTATTTTCATGGGAGAAGCATTTTGTGTTGTAATTCTTCAAATGTTCCTGCAAATGTTTTCATTGTCTTTCATATTTTTGGGAAGTTCAGTTTTGCTGAGTTCACTGTGCTTCTTACATTTTCCTTTCTGCTTCCTCCTCTCCTGTATGTTTCCTCCGTGGTCACTCCCACTTTAAGCATTAGAGTGACTCTTCTCTCCCTGAAATGGCTGTAGTTCCTGAGCCACATGGTTCTCTTGCCCTTCTAGCGGCAGTGTGCTGTTTCCCAGCTTCCTCTGTAGGCCCTCCATGTGGTTGGCCCCTTGCTGGAAGCTGGAGTGAGGGGCAAACTTGGGCCTGGTTCTTTCCAGAAGTCTTTGGGATGGTTTGGTGCCTGAACCATCATACAGATGCTCCTCCTCATCTGTATCAGCATCAATGAATGTATTGATGGACGCATCGTGGAATGTGAAGAGGCTGCTAGGCATTAAATTATCCGGGCTCTTGCTGGGTGTCCTGCTGCTGGCAGTTGTGTAGACGGACACCTCGGGGCTCCGGACTGATGAGCTGTCTGAGAGAGCCCCTGTCCCTGAATCCTCCTCAGCTCTGAAGTTGACCTTTAGTGAGCGGCTTTTGTGCGGTTTGTTGAAGGGCAGACTCCTGGGGCTGTCAGAATGCAGGCCAGGCTTTGTGCCTTGTCCTATCAGGGGTGTAGTGGTGTCCTGGGATCCTTCATGCTCATTCTCCAGGGTGGGCTCCAGGCTGGGGTTGGTACTGACTCTCCCTAGCATGCTGCTGATGGGGCTGTGGGAAAAGCGAGAGCTCTCAGGTAAGTCAGTGGCGCAGCTGATGAAGCTGTCAATGCTGGACATGCTCCTTATGTCTGCAACTGCCTCTGCTTTGCTTGAGATGGCTTCAGTGGGGATACTTCCCATCTCTAATTCAGATCCCTGCCCAACTGCTTTGGATGGTGGCCCTTTTTCCTTGCTGTTGATGTCGGGTTGTGACTGGGCCTTGGCCATCTTGTTGTACATCTCCTCCAGTTTCTGTGCACTGAGATGCTGAGGGCTGCTTGAGGGCTTGGCCTGCTCTTGGTTGTTGGATTCAAGGTTTTTGGTGGGGCTGCTGGGGCTCATATGTGACTTGAGTTTGAGTGTCCCTTTTTGCCGACTAGGAGACACATGATTATCATGCACCTTCTCCATCTTTTGCTCAGTATTTTCCACCATTATATCCATGAGCTCTATACTGCGGCCAAAGGCGTCTTTTGTGTTCATAGAAACAATGCTACCATTTCTCTTAGCCCTCTCCAGAGCCTCCCTTCTTTTAATGGCTTTCTCCTGCCTCTTTTGCTCTTTGTAGAACTCAGAGAAGTTATTCACGATGATGGGGATAGGCAGGGCTATCACCAGTACTCCGGCGATGCAGCACAAACCTCCAACTATCTTTCCCAGTAGAGTTTTGGGGTAAATATCTCCATAGCCTACTGTGGTCATAGTAATGGTAGCCCACCAGAAGGAAGCTGGGATGCTTTTGAACTTGGTGTCCTCTTCATCCTTTTCAGCAAAGAACACCAGACTGGAGAATATCATGATGCCCATGGCCAAGAAAAGGATAAGCAGGCCCAGCTCATTGTAGCTCCTCCTAAGAGTGAAACCCAGAGACTGAAGACCTGTGGAGTGACGAGCCAGCTTCAAAATACGCAAGATCCGCATGATTCGGAAAATCTGAACCACGCGGCGCACGTTTTGAAATTGCAGCACACTCTTGTTGGATTCTGTCAGGAAGATGGTGACGTAGTAGGGCAGGATGGCCAGCAGGTCGATGATATTCAGAGGACCCTTAAAGAACTTCCACTTGTTGGGGGAAGAGAGGAAGCGAAGTAGGTACTCCATGGTAAACCAGGCAATACACACAGCTTCCACATGGGCCAGCTGTGGGTTGTCTGTGGAATGACCAAACTCATCTGTGTCCTGCAGCTCTGGAAGGGTGTTCAGAGACAAGGCAATGGTAGACAACACAATGAAGAGGATGGAGATAATTGCCAGGATCTGGAAAACAAAACACAGAAGATAACCACAATGAAAAATAGAAGAACACACAATAATGTCTATGGAATATACCCCAGTGTTGTATACGCATCTTGTACCATTTTCTCGGGATAGAAAGGTTGGTCGATCCAGACTGAAATATCTCAACAAATATTGGTATAATTATCATGAAATTGTAAGCAGATATTCAAGGTCCTCAGAGGATGAATCGTACAGAATTTGGTAATCCCCTGACTTTTCTTCTAGTGCCACCACAAAGTTGACATTGTGGCTTTAAGTGAAATGTATAGGCAACTTTTGGATGGATTTGGTGCAGACATTCATGTTCCCCTTAGAAGGTATCATAATAACTAATAATGACAATGACATAATGACTTTTTATCTAGCGCCACCATCAGGTGAAATCTTTTATTTGCGCAATGCACAAAACAAAAACTGACCAAATACCTGCAAAACTAATAACATTCCCGTCAGACTCAGCTGTACTTTTTGAATTTAGTACTAACTAGGAAATGTTAGTATGCTAACAGGCTAAACAAAGATGTGGAACATGGTTATTATAACCTGCTAAACATAAGCATGGTAGCATCACTGTAAGCATGTTAGCATGCTGATGTTAGCGTTTAGCTAAAAGCACCGCTGTGCCTATGTACAGGCTCAGAGTTACTAGCATGGCTTTAGACTCATGTCTTGTTTGGCAATCTGTAGTTCATAGAGTTCTTTTGAGGGTCACTTTGAAAAACAGCTCACTTTATAAAATTTGAGGGTGTGTTGGTCAGGTAACAAATCAAATGCAAAGTACTTATTAGCATATGCACGCTAACAAAAGTATGGATGGCTTCAGACTAATTATCTGTTCTATCCAGTCTTTTAATCTTAGTGAGGCAAGCAGCAAACACTTGATCATCAGAACATCGCTGCACTGATGATGGTCGCCAGACTGAAACGATTGAAAGACTTAAAGATTAAAAGACTGCACAGAATATGCAATAAGTCTAAGGCCATCTGTTTTGTGTTTATGCAAGGGTCCTTTTCATTACCTTCAACCTGTAGTTGGCACCACACTTTAAGCTTTCATTTTGAAAATGATCACAATTTTACTCGCAACAAAACACGGATCCTGGTGGTATACTACAGCAGGTATCACTCATTGTGCCTCTTTGGAATTTGCAATGTTAAAAGGTATATTAAAGGACAAATGTGACGGAGAACACTGGAGCTAAAGTTAGCAGTTGCCCCTGAACTACATTCTGAAAGTAAAAACGCTCCATCAAATGAAAATAG
Organism: Perca fluviatilis; assembly: GCF_010015445.1. NCBI lineage: Eukaryota > Metazoa > Chordata > Actinopteri > Perciformes > Percidae > Perca > Perca fluviatilis. The sequence continues at coordinate 16,955,267 of NC_053115.1, read as the reverse complement.
TGCTTTAACAAGTCAGAGGAAGGTCAATCCCGTGAGAAACTCCATTTTAATGTGTCAAACTATTGCGGTTCCATTTGTGACACTAAATTGCATTTTAGTACTGGCTAAAATATTCTAACTATGTAGTGATGGCATTTTCTGATGATATTAGTTCATGGCCTGTTAAATTTCTGGCTACTTTCTCCAAAGTATTCAGGAAATGCCATGTCAGCATTTCAAAAGAAATGAGGTCAGAGCTAATGCAATCTCTGGGGCAGTTTGTTTTTTTTGCTCTTCAAGTCTTGACATATTTATACAGACAGAGACAGTAACGCAGGGCAACAAGAGAGAGAGAGTTTGAGATTGTATTGACACATTTTTTAAACCCCTGCCAAGGGCAGCAGGTCATGTAGGCCAAATATTCCATCCTACAAATTCAGACAGACAGCAATCCATGGTACTGCATTGTGACAATGTGTAGGATAATTAGCACATTACTCACAGACATTGATTGCACCCTCACTGCCCAGAAGCTATCAATCCCCACCCAAGTCTCGGTCATGGTTACACCAATACATAAACCTGAACACTAAATCAACCCCATAATACTAAAACCCAGGTAACATAAATGCACACACAAAACATTAACAAAACATCAATAAAACATAATTGAGACATGAACCGTTCAGAACACAGTCCCAGGAGCCTTTGCAGTTCTTCAGCGCAGAGCACAACGGCATCCTGTCAGCCATTACAGTATTGTGCACACAATTACGCTAAAGTAAAAGAATACAAACCCCTGTGTATTCTTTGTATTACCCTACTGCTTTTGTCGCTATGACCACCTTCTCCACCTTTAGCGTTTATTTACGTCTTTTGAATGCGCCTCTGAAGCACTGTGGCCCATGGATGTATTAAGACAGTTTAGAACCGAGATGCCCCAACTCGGAGTAGTTTCCTGTATCTGTGCCACTACCACACTTCTTAAGGAGACTAGCGGCAGGTCCGAGTGTATTGATTCCAATTATTTTGCCCCATAGTCACCAAAGTAGATATTGGACCCATTTCTCATAAGCCACATATCTGACACTAAAATGGCATTTTTCAGACGGACACATCAGGAGAAAATTTACTTTGTTTGAGACCTGTTTCTATTTCAGGACCAAACTCTCGCGAGATCTGGCAACACAGAGAAGCTAATGTCAGCTGACGTTCGTGAACGCCCTAACAAAACTAATCTCAGTGATGGTAAATATGTCTTTTAGCTCTGTAAATATCATCAATATAACGTTAGCAAAAGAACATATTAATAAATTATTTAAATATAACTTTTCATTTATCCACACAACGTTCACTACACGTTCAAACAAGGCCACTCCTCTTTAGGCAATTTAATTTTATACCATTGGTGAGGAAGTGTGTAATTTGTACGCTGTTATAGCATGCTTTTGATAATGAACTATGCTTTGTATAAAGCATCTTTGATTGAAAGGAATGCTCTGGCTGTATAAGGAAAAAAAAAAAATAGCCAGGCCATTCATTCCAATGAAAGTTGCTCAAAAGTGCATAAAGCAGTCATGGAGCTCGATCTTCCACGTTGACTGGCCCACGATGTCACGATGAACATGCGCACTAGCAACAGTTTGGCCAGAGGGGTGCAGTGCAGTTCCACCTTTGGCCGCTAAGCCCATGGTTGCTTTAAGACATGGAGCTGTTCCTGGGTGGCTTGGGCCGCTCTTTGTGTTTGTCTGTTTGTTTTGGTTGTCAATCAAAGGCAGTGTCAAGAAAAGGGGAATGGGTGCTTCGGGAGTGGACTAAAAAATAATAAGGCTACATAAAATATATTGATGACAATGTCGTAAATTTGTTGCGTTGAGGCGATGCAGACCGCAAGAACTGTGATTGGACAACTCGTCCTGTGTGTTGATAGTCAGTGTTTTAAGCAGCCTACTGTGGGGAGTAGCAACATGCTAGTTCACTGTCATAAGCTTCGCAAATAAACTCAGACATATTTTGGTTACAATGACGGGGTTATCCATTTGTAAAGTGTCTATATGTCAGTAACGTTTTGAAATTAGCACTTCACCAGCAAGCACTACTTTGTGGGCAGTTGTGCTAAAGTTTGCTTGCTAACATAACATAAACTGTCTGGCAGACACCTCGCAAATAACCTCAGACTTATCACCCCCTAGTGTTATGGCAGTGAAATTCACCGCGATGCAAAGCAACCCCGACGCAGAACTCCAAAAGGGTCACGACGCCGTTGGACCGACACCGTAGCTACACCGTGGAGTTGACACAGAAGCATAAAACAGCCTTAAGGCAAGACTTGGTTAGTTTTTTTAAATGACAGTAATGTATTGATATGCCACGTGTAATGTATTTTATTGTGTAACCTCTCAGTGAAATATTCACAGGTCGTAGCGCTTTTTATTGTGAAGGGTAAAGCAGAAGTGTTGAATTCTGACATGTCTGACTGTGTATTATCTGATTAGGCTATAAAAGAGAAGAGGTGCAGTTCTCTGTTCGGAAATTGAAATTCTTCTTTTTTTTTCAGATGGCCATTAATCCAGCGATCTGTCGGATCAATTTCTTTATTAATTTGGGAGACTCATAAGGTCTTGGTCCCTATAACAGAATGTATGGGCTTATATTTGAATGTAGAGTCAAACAACAAGGAAGTTGTTAACATGATAAAATTGTTGTGTCTTTTGGGCAAATAGCATATTCACAAGGCCAGATTTCTTCAGTTTCTTCCCAGCACATACTTGTTTTATGGTGAACTTCAGACATTCTTTGACTCCGTATGTAAAGTATTTAAAAACAAAAAAGCGTCTAAAGACATGATGATGTCTCATAAGTGATGACATCATAAGACGACGTGCTGTACATGAAACAGGCTTCTAGACGTTTCTCAAAGTCAAGGATCCTTCCTTGGTAGGAATGGTCTTCCCAAGTGACAATCTGCGGGAAAGGTCACACATTTTTTATAGACATTTAATGCAAACTGCCCAGAAGCCATCCCTACCCAAGTCTCATGTCATGGTTACACCAATATTCTGAAATATTCATAGGTCGTAGAGCTTTTTATTGTTCGGTAACGCAGACGTGATGAATTCTGACATGTGCTGCCATTGACTGTGTAACGTCATTCGATTAGGCTATAGAAGAGAAGAGGTGCAGTGCCGTCTCGGTTTGTAAATTGAAATCCTTGTTTTTTTTAAGATGTCGATTAATCCAGCGATCTCAAAACAGCTGTTGGATCAAAACATAAGGTCGTAATTAATGCAATATTGCGGATCATATCCTAGTTAGCGGCAACGAGCGCGTCCTCATAGCGGTTTTACCATGGATCATGCGGCTTGGGCTATCCGAATCTACCTCCCTCCCACATTAGCCTACCCAAACCTCCACCTCACCCGCCGCCTATGACCCCTGCCACACTTGTTCTTCACCGTCTCTCCATTTTTTTCTATTTAGTCTGCTTCAATTCTTCAATGCCCAAGGCTACAAGAAAACCACAATGTATTACTTGTTATACAAAGCACACCATGGTCAGTGAGCCTGCCTGACAGACTTAGCCTGGTTCGTCAGGGTTTTCCCAGGCTATGACAGACTACTGGAGACCTATGACGCATTGAGCCCCCTACTAATATAATCTGCTAGTACTGTACAATAGGGTAGAGGACTGCATTGGGATTAGGATCCCACGGGCCCAACACAAATATCGCCGGAGCAGGCGGTCCAAAAATAGACGGCGGGTCCCGGGATTTAGGAGCGCTGCTCCTGATCAGTGCTGTAACCGACTGTTAGGTTCGCCCATAGCTTTAACCCGAGTCTTGAGCAGAAAGCAGAGCAGTAGCCTAACGTTAACGTTAATCAAAACGTAATTTTCATGTATCAAACTGTGAAATATATGTGTGTAATATGTCAATAACTGGGTGAATAGAATCCTAAATGTTACTAAAAATGTTACAAAAATCCATCTTTTCTCCGACTCGTAGTATTGTGTGACAAAAAGAATGCAACAACCCCGCAGGTTATTCGTTTTTCGACACGGATGTGACGTCACGCTCGAGCTACTAGTCGCGATTACAAGACAAAAAGAACGCACCATAACACTCCTCGACTCCCTCACTCTAAACTACCGTTAGCTTCCAAGTGGAGGCTAACGGCAGACCGCTATAATCACCTAGCGGTCCGCCGAATTAGCTATTAGCTAACTAACGTTAGCTGGAGGCTAGCGTGTGAACATCTTGCGCATGCGCAGAACGGATCGTGCAGGTGGAAGCGGTGCCGTTATTCCAAGGTGGTGGTGGAATGAACGCAGCATTATCATCTGCGCCTACGTCATGGCATACGTGTCATCTTGCACATGCGCAGAACGGATTGTGCAGGTGGAACGGATTGGGTACTGGCAGACTCCTTGACTCCCTCACTCTCAGTCACTTCTTTCCAGAGGCACCGCCCCTTTCTCCTATGGCAACCTGAGGGATCCAATCAACACGGACTTTAACACAAACTCGGTTAGAGAGTGCGTAAAAGACATTTTACTGTCTATAGTAAAAGACAGGGAAAGGAAAAGGAAATAAAACAGCCTGAACAAATCGAACCACGGCCAACAACACGTTCTAAAATAAGTGAAATAAATGAATGAATAGCCTACAATATAACTTTGCCCTTATATTGCACTAGAATAACTTATTATTGCACTTGAATGTAATTATGCACTAGAACGTAATTTCGCTAGGCTACTACCGACAGATATGCATATTGATTAATAGGCTAGCCTATTACACAGTAAAATAACTAGTTTCCCTGCGGGAAGAGAGAAGACACAAAATCAATGGCCAATCCATCAATCTAATTGCCGTGCGGGCGGGACCCAACACAAAAGCTGCGGGAACGGGCGGTAACAGAACACACACACACACACACACACACACACACACACACACACACACACACACACACACACACACACACACACCAGGATTTTAAAAAACAGTCCCGCGCAGGGCTCTACAATATAGTGTCGATAGTGCTGGGGATTAAGAAGGCTGCACAGTTGTGGGTGTGCACCTATAATTCCTGTCCCGTAGTTGGTGTAAAATCCACCACAAGGTCACTGTGGAGGCTGTGTCCCAGGGCAGTGGCGAGCAGGATTATTCCCTGGCACCAATCAGTGGCCATAAACTTTAATTAATCTTGACAGGTAACTGCTTGTAGCCTACACCTACCTTGGCCTTTTAGGAGAGAGGAACTAAAAGCAGAGAAGCCGTGCTGGGGTGGAGGTAAGAGAGGGCAGTAGAAAAAGTAGAGTAAAGGCTTTTCAACTTCAGCAGCCAAAAAGTTCAGCTGTGAGAGCAAATTAAAGGGCAGACAATTCCCTGAAATAGCCTGCCTCCCGGTCTGGATCCCTCGAGACCAAAGTGATGGATGAAAACTCTTGAATACGACCCAAATATAGGGTCTTGTTAACATTACCATTATCATTACTGTGATAGTCATATTATCAGACACTGCAAGGTGGTTGAAAAAAAGGAAATATATGTGCATTGATTTAGCAGCAACATTTTAAAAGACAGAGAGCCATTGGCTACCGAACCACTGATGTGGAAACTGCACTCATCCGATCAACAGTAATCTTTTTTTTTAATGTAGCCTAATGTGAAGGAATTCGTGATCACAGAACAAGGAAAACATAAAAAGCAAAAAAAAGGTTATATATTGTAAGACAGAGACATATACGACAAAAACAAACAGGCTCAAAATAAACTACAAAACAAAAACACAGACATAAGGCAAAACAAACAAGGAATACAACATAAGTTGAAACTGGTTGGTATGTAACAAATGAAAGCAAAATGGAGGACCAGCAAAACTTTTTATGCAGATAAATGCGTGTCCACCTCCCATCAAATTCTCTCCAAAATCATATTTTTGTCAAAAGTCTTAGACCTTACCCATCAAGCTCACATGTGCATATAATTTAGCAAACTCATTGGCTTACTTTTAAAATATTTACTGCATCAACTCCAGCACTGTTAGGATCACGTCCTCACTCTCAAAATAACTCAAAATAACTCTAGTGAGTGATCAGGATACGCTGATATTATTAGTGTCCAGTGTTTGGCTTGACCGAATTAAAGTTGCTGCCAGAATACTGGCAAAGTGTATCCTTTTGCCATAAAGGCAGTTTAGAGTCACAAAACTGAGCCGATACATTTGGGCAGATATGGTAAGGATTTTTAGGTATTGGTGGATCATGTAAAGATTTACATATTGAAATATGTGACAGAGAAGTCAGGAGAGACCAGGCAGAAGACACAAGACAGGGGAGACAGCAGCCAGACAAAAAGAGAGGCGAGTCACGTATGACTGGTGTGTAAGGAATGAACGAAAACAGTAATACAAGACGTGATGAACAAAGTGACGTTGTAATTTCCAGATTAAGTCTTTCTGTCTAGTATTTAGGGCTTTCCCTTGCGTCATGCTGTGTAAAATGTTGATTCACTTCTGGTCCCTCCTCATCATAACTACACTTGCCCTTTTCACCACACGAGCTGAATCAATAGAGGGATTATATCACACAGTGACTCACTCACTTTATTTTCTGTGGCCATATTAGGTGCAAAGTGCCATCTCTAATCCTTTTATTGTACTACTTTGGTGATTTGCCAATAAATGTTTTGTTGCTCTGTGCGCCGACAGCTGACCTTCCTCCTACATAGTCTACTGTTGTTCCTTCTGTGGGATACAGTGTCAGTGTTTTTGTTTTTAGCAAAGACTTCAATAGAAAAGAAGGATGGAATTATGCTGCCAGTAAACAAAGTAGAGAAGCCCTTTGCAGCTGTAACCACTTCCTCCCCAGGGTTACGATCACCTTCTTGGAAAGTTCCACAAAGGGACCGTGGTGCAGTAAAACTACTCTCACCTGCTGCCCTCTTAAACTAATTACAATTAACCCCTTAAGGTACCGTTTCCCTCTTTTTGTTTCCCCTTATGTAGTTTAATGTTGCTAAGCTTGATAAGCTATATCAGGCTTTAGCTACACAAACAATGCCTACTTGCTAGCAGGATCAATTCATTGCTTATTAATGGGAGTTGTTGACAATTAGAAAACCATAGAATATCATCAGACTTTCACCTTTAAAGGTCCCATGGCATGAATATTTCACTTTATGAGGTTTTTTTAACATTAATATGCATTCCCCCAGTCTGCCTATGGTCCCCCAGTGGCTAGAAATGGTGATAGGTGTAAACCGAGCCCTGGGTATCCTGCTCTGCCTTTGAGAAAATGAAAGCTCAGATGGGCCGATCTGGAATCTTGCTCCTTATGAGGTCATAAGGAGCAAGGTTACCTCCCCTTTCTCTGCTTTGCCAGATAATTTGGCCCACCCATGAGAAAGAGACATCATGGCTTTCAAACGAGCAAAGTGGCAGTTGGTCAAGGCCACAACCCCACCCTCCACCTTGCCCCCCCCCCCTCAATAGCTACAGACACAGAAATGGCACATCCTAAGGAAAGCTCATTGTGGGACTGGCTCTAGTGGCTGTAATTCTGCACCAAGGCTGAATTTCGGGAAAGAGACTTCAGATACAGTATTAGGGGACCACTAAGGTCCAAAGAGCACCATATCATGGGACCTTTAAAATCAGCCTGTGAAATCCACAGAAACAGTATCCATTCTGTATTGGATTGTTTCAACTCTTTGCTGAAAAAACACAAACATACATGTTTTTTTATGCTGCATGCACCAATCCATCAAATGGAAATATTCAAAATGTCTTGTGCATCTTTTTATACACTTTTCCCAGAAGTTCAGCCTGATATATTAAGAATTGTTGGGAAGTTTTGAATCTCCACCAGAATTTCAGATAAAGGTCTGTGGTTTTAAACAATGTTTGGAATTTATAATGACCTATATGGCATAAGAGACTGAACAGATTGGAGTCAAGAGATTGGCAGGAATGACGACCTGCAGGCTTTTTAGGGAGCGAGCAGAGAGAGGTAAACTCTGAGAGATCATTGAGAGGTCAGCTGTCATTCACTGATGCTTCATTTTTCTTAAAGGGGCTGTACTAAATATTTAGAACACTAATATAGCTCCAAACAACTATTTGCTATGTAAAGATATAGTGGAGTAATTGCGTCCTGAGCAGAGAATGAAGTCACACTCCCTCTGTGTGTGTTGTAATCTGAGTTTCTCTGTTCTTTGTTTTGATAGCTGGTCAGGCCGCACACGCGTGTTAGTGCATGTGAGTAGATCTGTAATCGGGCCTTAAAAGTACGGCCCGAAAAGGCCCGAGCCCGACAGAGTTCGGCCCGAGCCCGACCCGTACATTTTGATTGATAGCTTTTTAAAAGCCCGAACCCGTTTACAGCCCGACTGCAGTCATTAGAGTGTCGGACACGCGCTTCGTACCGCGAGCGGGTACACGCACCACTCGGCGGAAAAGGGAGAGAAAGAAAAAAAGAGACCGCGCCACACGCACAAAGCTCCTTTGTCTTTCGTAAAAAATGAGTCATTTATACATTTTTTTAACATCATTTATTCATGAATAACGGAGGCTATAGGCCACTTGGAAGTTGGCACATAGAAATTAATTAAGTCCTCCAGAGACCAGCCTCCGTTTCACCTCCTCAGGATCCATTTTCACGCTAATCGAAACGCATCACCTGACCGCTCATCTACCATGCAGCCCGAAGCGCAAGCCCGAGCCCGGCCCGAGCCCGTGAAAAATAATAGAAATTAAGCCCGAAACCGACGGAACCCAAGTTGGATAACGGACTGTGAGAGCCTGCGGACGCAATCCAAATGTTTTTTTTCTGAATATCTAGTAGGCCTAAGTCCCCTATAAATACTGTTTATTTACTTAGTTTTAGTTTTGTAAAGCATTGTAGTATTTAGGATTTTTCTAACACATATTATTCACAGATGTCTTGCCCAAAATAAAAAAAGCTTGAATAAGGTTAAGAAAGCAACAGTACTGTTACTCACCCACTACAACTTCAGTATTAACAATACAATTATGCAGAACAAGTACTTTTACTTTTCATACAATAAGTACATTTTGCTGATAATTCTTTTAGTATAGTTTGACTGAAGGACTTTTACTTGCAGGGGAGTGTTTTTACATTGCTGTATTGATACTTTTACTGAAGTAAAATATCTGAATACTTCTCCCATTGCTTTTCTCTGCACTCAAGCTCATGATTGGGACTGGCGGGTGTCCAGCCAAGACATATTTACAGAGTGACAGAATAAGAAAGTGAGATTAGAGATGCTCCCTTGTGGCTCATGTACAAACCAGTGCTGTTGCATGTCAGTCCTACCCCTGATTAAGATTGGTGTGAAAAGATGACAACCATACAACAATAAGGAGGAACAATAAACAATAAGAAGTAATGAAGAAAAGTATTTGAATTATTATTAATTTACTTCACAATCTGTTTAAAAAGCAATGAACAGATTCTAGTTACATAAGTGCCCCCAGTCTAACTTTCCCATCTGTTCAAACCAGATAAAACATCTCCCAAATTGTCAAGACCCCCTGTGTCCCACAGATGTGCCCTCCACCTCATCTGCCTTGTTTCACATTGCCTGCCAACCTTGCCTGTCCCACCTTTAAGCCAATAGCAGGGAGCATGTGCCTATCCTGTGCCGTGTGCTGAGGAGGAGAAAGGGAGATGGATTACTGAGCTTGCGGCTACGCACAGGATGTGTCCTTTTGGAAGTGTGAAGGTGGTGCTAAAATGATAAGGCACACAGATGCAGAGCTGCAGAGCTTTGTTTGTGCACTGATGAATGACTTCTTTGTCATTTGCAAAACAATATTTTGTTTGTTTTAATAGTTTGGGAATAAATGTAATTCAATAAAAGGTTTGTGAAATTAACAATATAAATGTACGTGCTTTGGTTTGTGCAAATTTTAGTCTTTGCAATGCAGTGTCTTTGCAGTGTTTTCTGCAAAGTCTTTGCAACTAGTTTCACTTTTTTTATACCAGTGGTGCTAAGTAAGTACATTTACTCAAGTACTGTACTTAAGTAACATATTCCAGTACTTTTACTTTACTTAGTGTACTTGTACTGTACTTTGTAGTTTATATTACTTCATACTTTTACTCCACTACATTTATCTGACAGCTGTAGTTACTTGTTACTTTAGGGTTTAATTTTACATAAAAAACACACAATTAAGCTTATAAAATACAACATATTGTTTAAGATTAAAACAGTGGTTCCCAAACGTTTTGGCTTGTAACCCTACAAAACGTGAGTGATTTTCTATCTAAACTTCTCACTCTTACTGCAGCGAAGTATTTTTTACATTGTCGTATTGATACGTTTACTGAAATAAAGGATCTGAATACTTCTTCCACCACTGCTTTTAACTGTACTCAAGCTCATCATTGGGTGCTGGCGAGTATTGACTGAGGACATGGATGAATTATTTTCGAGAAAAGAAAGAGAAAAGGGACATAGATGGCGTGAAAAATAAAGACACAATAGGAGAGTGACAGAGTGAGAAAGTGAGAGGAGAGATTGCTGCCCTGTGGCTCATGTACAAACCAGTGCTGTTGCTCTGAGTGTCAGTCCTCCCCCTGATCAAACATCTGGGCTGCTATCTGCTATCGCCACAAACCTTTCACCTGGGACAAAAAAACCTTGACTCTGAAACATCTTGTTATCAGGCGTACATTGAAGAATACATGCCAATATTTAAAGAACAGACTCCCTCCTGTGGGCCTATATGTAAGATAATTTTTTACAATATTTTAGATAATTCAAAAGCAAAACTATCTCATGTATGCTACTATACACTGGGCTGCTGCAGATCTCTCCCTCACTCCAACTGAGTCATTTCATAAGGCAAATCAGTTTAAGCATAAAATGAAAGGCTGATCCGAGATTTTAAGTGATGAAATACCAGACAGGAGCTTTTCTACTGGCAGAGCAAAATAGGCGTATATATACACATCACCACCAAGATGTAAGACTATTGATTTCCAACTATAAATTGTTTCCTGATCCCCAGAAATCACTCTACATCCTGCTGCTGTCATATCTATGTGTTGATATTTTATTATCTGTATTATGGGTGTTTGAGCCCTTCTTCAGAAAAAATGTCATTTCATATGTAACAGTAATACTGTTAAATTTGTCAATAAATACAAGTATTTTCCAGTTTTTATCACTTTCCTGTATTTTCTAAAATGTATTACTATTTATTTAGTCGATATGTGTATTTTATACATACAGTATTTATCTCAATATAAGATAAATATATAATCTATACTTGTTTTATTTTATAATAAGTGGTACATATGGCAAAATGATTGAGTGATTTGGGAGAGGTGGAAAGTGAGTGACATTTTCTGTTGTATTGTACAGACACCGCCTACCAAGAGTCTGGGTCTGCCGAGGTTTCTTCCTAAAAGGGAGTTTTTCCTCGCCACTGTCGCGATAGCCACTGCTAATGCTTGCTCTTGATGGAATTACTGTAATTGTTGGGGTTTTGGAAATTATAGAGTGTGGTCTAGACCTACTCTATCTGTAAAGTGTCTCGAGATAACTTTTGTTATGATTTGATACTATAAATAAAATTGAATTGAATTGAATTGATCATAAAGATTGGTCAATCAACAAATCATCTGAAACATTCTGGTGCATAGATGATAATTATTTGAATGGCTCTTCAATTTGACGTGTTGAAATTTGCTAACTTTGTCTCAAAAGCCCAAAAAAGAAGGCAAGATAGATTATTTAACAATTCTCCAGTATTATACATGAATATTTTTTCAATATGTTTTGTTTGTTTATATTCATTTAAGAATTAAATTGATTTAACTTTTTAGGATTGTATAAGATGTCATATTTCCCATTATGTGAGTTACAGCCTCTTATGTTAATACGTTTTTGGTTAGAATTAGTCTTCTTGATGAACGATAGAATGAAAGCACTATGGTTGAAACAAATTATTTTTTATTATACCTGTGTTATTTATTTCATAACTTTTTAGTCTTCATTGCAGCACCATGCACTGTTCAAACAGAGTGCATCTCATAATGTGGGGGTATCAGTATTGAATGTTGGAGGCTGGTTTTGTTTTTGGACATTTTGTAGTATTATTTGAAAATGTATAGGCTATGCAGCATTCTGAGCTTGGCTTCGCTTATATGAATTTCTGGTGTTTTACGTTTATCTTTATTTTATTTAAGAAAGGACAATGCACATTAATTAACATGAGTCCAACATGTAAATATGCCAGCTTTAGCCATACAGGCTAATTTTCATCTGCAGCCCCTGGCAGGTTGTAAGAAGCCTTTCATACTGCATATTTAAAATATAGTTTTAATAAATTAAATTACATTTTTAGCGAAAGGGTGGTTTTGAGGGTTTTCCACTAAATGTTGTATACAAAAGAGCAACTTTGTTCCCATCTTATCAACAGTATTTCAGATGAAGTGAAATGACCTGAACCTTTAATGAACGGTGTGCCGTCCCCCGCTGGACTCTGCTGAGTCTGAGGTCTTCCTCACAGCCCATACAGCCTGCACGGCTGAGCCCTACTAATGGAATAAGTATTAGGTATCTGTGAGCCTGAGATGTACAGTCCTGATTACAGAGGGCGTTTTTTGTGTAGGGCTGAAATGCAGCACACCAGTAAGACTCATGGTTCACATCACAATTGCATCAACACTCAGCTTTGACGCATCACACCCAGCTGAAAATGACAAGTACTCAAAATCTGTCTTTGTTCTTGTTACTTGTTTTGTGCCAGCTGGAGCTTCAGCTGTCTCTTGTTGCTATGGTCTTTACTCAATCTGAAACTGGCAGCAGTGTTGGCAGGCAAATGGAAAAAAAAATGAACAGAATATAGCATGCTGAATCACTTCCAACTCTGTGAAAATTGACCATTTGGCAGCATAATGCACAACAAAATCTATGTTTTATTTTTCTTCTTTTATTATAGGTTTGTGTTATTACACAAGAGGATAAGCACGAGTAAAGAAAGCTGCTAGGATGCAGTGGCATTATTAATATGTCAATCCGTCTAGTCAAGTCAGGTTTAATTGCAATTAGAGCAAGTAATCAACATCAGGAGACAGACAGGCGGCCTAAAGAGAAGCAGTGGCCATACGACACTGCTAGCTTTAATGCAGATTATGACTAGGATAAACACAGAGATCAGGAGATTACATCAGAGAAGGAAGTTCATGACCTCTGTCAGAGAAAGTGATTGCTGAGAATGAATGAATGAAAGCAAATGATTGAGTAACTTCCAGTAAAATCTCTGTAAGTCCAGTAACATTAGACTTAGTATATATCGATGATGTTTAATTTCCGGGATTGTTCAGGTGCCGACGGACGTCCCTCATTTTCGGCCGGATGTCCATCACCTTCCCTTTCTTTGTGTTGGCATTCTAAACTCTGGTCAATTTATGAGGACTATGGTTAACCGCTCTTCAGATCTCTACAGGGTTAATTGAGACAACTAGCTAGACTACGTGTTGAATCTGAGTTTTCTGTTGCACGACTAAAACAACTTTTGAACATACACATGTTCCACGAAAACAAATTCCTTCCCGAGGCTATTTTGCAGAGGCACCGTCAATGTGTCTGGGGCTTAGCGCTGCCCAAGACGATTGTGATTGGTTTAAAGAAATGCCAATAAACCACAGCACGTTTTTCTCCCATCCCAGAATGCTGTGTGGACTAGCCAGACCCTCCTCTGCAGCGCTGTGGAGGAAGGTCTGGCAAGGCGAGACTACATTAGACTAGACATCATTACACCATTCTGATGAAAAGGAATATCTCTTTTCTGTCGTCAAGCTCTGCTGTTTACTTGGCAACCACCTCCATGGCTACAAAGTGCAAATCCTAATCATATATGGTACAGTAGGATCTCAGAACTGAAGCTTGATACGAGCCTGTGCCAAGCAGTGAACACAGAGGCCGATAAGATGCCTTCACTGATCTGGTTTCTGCTGACAGCTAAGTAACGTTCACTAAATTTCCCGTCTCCGGTGACCTGCCCATGCCGCCCTGTTCGGTGTTTACCATAAAGAGCAGATGTCACTGGTTTCCTATGACATGATTAGGTGTCAGTACTGAGTGGAGAGAGTTACATGGGCTGCTTACAGCGAACACCACCTGAAACAGGAGAGGCCTGGTCGCTGCCCATGACCCTATATGAAGCCATATCAGTTCTACACTACAGTTTCAGTGATAGGCATTTGCTGACATTCAAGACTAATTGGTGTGATGCTCAGGTGTAATCACAACAAAAAGTGCTTTAACAGTATTTTGGAGTAAGGTTTAAAACTTTGGGAAATTATTATTATTATATAATATATTATTACTTATTTGTTTCTTTTCAAAAGTTAGAGAAGATCAATAGTGCTGTCAAGTGGTAAATCTTCTCATTTAACTCTCAGCAAGAAAGTTACAGTTCACAAAATGTCAAACTATTTCTTCACCATGATTTCTGTGTCATCTGTCTTTTGATAATTTGTCATTTTAGAGAAATGTCTGCATGTAACTGTGAAATTGCTAATGCAACAAAACAAATAATTTGAACTGGCGCCAGTGCGCCAGGCCCACCACTCAGTGTAGCCATGACAACAAATGTACCCGGTTGCATTTATAGAAAGTGCGGCACCACCGGATGTCTAGCAGAACCTCCTAATGTATCTTTTCTCACACTGTTACTTTACGTCTCTCTTAATGGGGGGATGCGGTTCTTTTTTTTTTTTTTTTTATTAAATAATTTTTTTTTTTTTAAAATCCTTTTTTTTTTTTTTTTTTTTTTTTTTTTTTTTTTTTTTTTTTTTTACTAAAACATGTTTATATGCTTTAAGGTTAAAAAAACAAACACATTATTTTTCTCATACTGTCTGTCAAAATTGATCTGTAGTCAACCTTTGTCTGAAACACTCCGTTTTAGCTCTTTAAGCCCCCATTCCGAAAAAGCCCAGTCTGCTCTAATTTCTCGGACTATCCGGGTCTCTACATCACGTCATTCATCCAGGGAAAGACTAGCGGTTCTTTCTACCTATATGTAGCATAGTTGTGACATCACAACTGTACGGAAGTCCTGACGACTCATTTAAAGGCACCGTTTCTGATTATGGGCTGCGTGCATTTCTACTTGGATTAAGCATTTTGATACTTTCACAGTATTTGTATAGCTACATTGACGTTCTAACATTTGATGGCATACGCACTGTGCTCCATTCTACATACAATGAAAATATCTATCAATAAATGTCACTTTTCTTCAGTAACTGTGTTGAATACTCAACTTTACACAAATCAAATCTAAGAATACTCCTTTAAAACACTTAACACAGCTCTAAAGTGTAACATAAAAGCATATATTTTTTATTCTGTAGGAGTGAAACCAGTCTCCTCCGAAATGATTCAGTAAAGATCTTCTTGCCTGACCATTGAAGACCACAGCTCTGTGTGTGTGTGTGTGTGTGTGTGTGTGTCCGTACAGTATGTCTCCAGTGTCAGACCACTAAATGTCTCCCAGTCATTTCTTTCCAACTGCACTGTACTCTGGAGGCCACGGCACTCAGAGACACCTGATCATCCTCAGTGGTAAAGCGAGGTCAGAGATACATAATGCAGAAAGAGACCAAGAGAAAAAGTTTGGAGAGGAGTGTATAGTGTATAATGTATGCAGCTGGGCTCAAAAGGGCACTTTTAAAAGCACTGAAGGACCCTAAGGCAACATGCAGAAAAATAAACTTCAAAAGTGACCTATTTTCTTAAACACCTCAATGAAATGTTTACAACAAAGTTGTTTAATTGTGATCAATGTATGGAATAGAGTAATAAAACACAATTAGCTTTATGTCCTACAACTTTACCAAGTAAGTAAGAAAGAAAGAAAGAAAGAAAGAAAGAAAGAAAGAAAAAAAGAAAGACTGAGAAGAAACTGAGAGTCTGACATTTACAACAAGAAGTTTAGATGGCTCTAACCTTTAAAAGATGAACATTCAATGTGAGCTTAGAGGCCTGAGATACAAAAATAAAACCTTCATTACAACTGACTTTGAGATTGAGACTTTCAATGCAGGCTAAACTTATTGTCTGTGTTTACAGTGAAATGAGAGTATGGGACATTTTTGGCATACATCGGGGCCACAGAGCCTCATGCTGTAATAAGAACAGAGTTTGTAATCAGACAGAAAAGTGTGCCTAGCTAGCTGTCCGTCACTCACAACATATGGCAAGCTAAACAACGGCAGGTAGCTTCATGCGATCTGTGTGAATGAACCAGGATTTGCACACTGGTGATCAAAAACTAGCTCTGTCAGTGCATGATTACAGTGGGATAAATCGTCATGGTGTAATGATGGAGGAGAAAAGAAAACACAGGCTTACCCTCTCTGCATCTTTCCCACCATCTTCTTACTCACACATATACATTCACACTAACACACATGTACTAGCAGACAGCAGCACGGGGTGCACGCAGATCTTCTCAAGAGGACGAGACTGCAGTGCCGTGGCGTACAGTTCAGCTGATAGTTTCCATGGTGACATGAGGCTTTTTAGTATTTGCATAACAGTTGCAGCAAGACATTTACAAAAACAGGACACAGGCCAGGGGACATGTGAGCTGATACTGAACCACACAATGCACACAAAACGGGTGGCTGTGGCTCAGTGGCAGAGCGGTCGCCTGCCAATCGTAAGGTTGGTGCAGTCCCATGTCGAAGTGTCCTTGGACAAGACACTGAACCCAGAGTTTCCCCCGATGCTGGGCATTGGAGTGTAAATGCGTGTGAATGTTTATCTGATGAGCAGGTGGCACCTTGTATGGCAGCCTCAGCCACAGTGTATGAATGAGTGTGAATGGTGAATAGTTCCTGTACTATGTTAAAGCGCTTTGAGTAGTTGTTAAGACTAGAAAAGTGCTATATAAAAAAACAGTCCATTTACAATGGAGAAAACACAGCTCTTTTAATTATTGGTAACACTGAGAGGTGTGTTTAGTAAACACCTTCAGCACAGCTTACTTCTTACTTTCTTACTTCTCAATGACACTCAAAGTTGATTTGGCAGGCTGCTACCTGCTTCTTCTCTGAGGCCCAATCTCTCTACCGCTAATATGGAAAAAAATATTTTGGATTTAATTTCTGACAATTTCGTGCTCAGTAATTAGTAAGTAAAAAGGTCCTGCCACAAATTCTAAGAAAACGATTCACACTAGAGCTGAAATGATTTGTCCATTAATCAATTAGTAGATTGACAGAAAAATAATCAAGTCTTGAGTCAGTCATTTTTCAAGCACAAATGCCAAACATAACCTAGTGTTTGGCTAGGTGTGTGTGTGTGTGTGTGTCTGTTTGTGTGTGTACGCACCATGCGCACATGCACGCAGGCACACACGCACACACATAAATGTGTATTTATAATATAAGTGCCTCAGGGAAATTCTTGGCATCAGCAAAAACAGTCCCACTACAGTTCTTCAGTGTATGTTACAATTATTACTACTGCTACTAAACAAGGCCAAGTACTCAAAGTTGTACAGCCCTAAATAATAGTAAACAGTGTCAAAGAGATTCACAGTGCCCGTGTTATGTAAGCAATAAAGGCTCAATCTCCAATCTCCAATCACCTCTGTGTTGTGAGGTGATTGGCTGCCAAAATCAAACAGCCAATCTAAATATCAAATATGGGTTGTACTGTATATCATATATGGGCTAGTAGCTGTAATTGTGTAATGATGTGCTCCCTCTGTCCAGACTAACTCTTGCCATCATAATATTGTCAAAATGAGAAATGTCTGCAGATCGTTAGCAGCTGGCACAGAGCCAGCATCGACTCTAGCAGACGGCTGATTTCCAGGCTGGAATGGGCGAGCATCCTAGTTGTATAAAGTAAGAGTGACGATGATTTGCTAGTGGAACAAAACTCTAAGTTATAGAAGGACTTGTTTAGGTAATTCTACTGCCATCCTCAGGGTCCTGGAGCTGAGACATTAGACAGAGATAAAGACAAGTCTCTTTGAGTAGGTGCAATCCAACCGTGCCAGACAAAATCATGATAAAAAAAAAACACACTTTTGTCCCTCTAATTATGTGCTCTCGCTATAGTTTCCCAGGCATGGAGCTACACTCACTTAGAAAAAAGCCTAAACACATGTCAGACTGGTGCTTGATGCTCCGCACACTGCCTGTATCCATCCAGGCCTCCTGTAAACTGGCCGACAGTCAAGCACGCTGGCCCGGCCAATCACTGCCATACATGGAGATTCGGACCCCGAATTAAAAAACACTTAACTGTTCTTCCCGCTTCTCCTGACCCTCACCATGCTCTCCTCAAGACAACATTTCTACATCCATTACCACCCATTTAAGATGATCATCAGTTTACCTGATCTGACCTCGCTTCTCCATTATGGCTCAAACCTTACTTTAGGTCAAGTAAACAACACTTTATTGCCTGTCCAATGGGCAGTCACAGTGCTTCCCTTTATGAAAGAAATCAATCACGGAGCCGTTTTAATTTGCAGCTGTTATCCTTCCCACTACTAATCTGCCTCTTCTGCTGCTTTTGCAGCTGCTAGTGAGGCTGCATGCTGTCCTGGCTGTGTCTGTCTTCCCGTGTTCTGTTGCTGTGACCCGACTCTTCGATATCAGTGAAGGGTGCAAGCGAAAAGATAATTCAGCAGGGATCTATAAAGTGTCACATTGACATTTCGGACATTGATTTATAGTAAGATTTCATCTTAATCTAAAAGTATAAAAGAATCTGTAGCTGATATTCATCCACATTGCAGTGACACTCCAAACACATGCCTACAGTATACTTCTCCTTATAAAGTCCTTTTAACCAGCCATCTTCCCCCTCTCTTTATCGTTATTGCCAAATCAGTTCATTCATCTCCCTCTCTTTCCATGGTCACTCTCACACCATTTTAGTGCAATTAATTAATTATCTCATTTTATGGTTACTCTTCTACCAATTTCAACCTCCCTTGGCTAATGTATATACTGTACACGCTACATGCACATCATTCTTTTTCAGGGCTCCAGGACCTCAAGTGTCTCATCATACCAAACGCTTGCATTGGGGTTTAAGTAACCTAATTCATTAATCTTTATTCTAAGGTTGGGCTCTCCTATTTGAACTATACGCCTCGATCTATACACATTTAGCCAGTGGATATTCTTGATCATATCCTCTTGTATGATCACCATCATATAAAAATCATTCTTTGTTCCATTTACAAACTATTTCATACTTGAAATATTTATACACAAGGCAGAAAAGGTGTTGAATTTACAACTCTGTTAGCAATGCAATACATCCTCTTTGTTCACAGTGAGTATGTATCACAAACAGGACTGCTGTATTTCTGTAATCACTTTTTGGCATTAGACTCTGACAGTGAGAGATCACACTAAGATTAGAAAGCAAATCCACAGAGATTTGGCAGCGCTGTTGCTGGCATTATCCACAGAGCCAAGGTTTTTGTGGGATAGCCCCTGGGATTTCCATCTAATACTGATTTTGATCTGGGCAGAAGGTTGATGAAGAGGCTCTAATGAGCAGCCTTCTTGTCTCATTTTCACAAAGCTCTTTCCTGCTACAAACCCAAGAGACCACGAGAGGAAGTGTTTTACATAAAGGCATAATAAGATTAAAATGACTTGGACAAGCTGTTGCCATCACCAATTTGTCTTATGAGAATGTTATCTGTCAATGTTAATTACAAGTCCTATTTAGATAACATATAACACAAGATAGCTTCTATTATAGTTTTTTTTAATGGCAGCAACCATGTAGAAAGTGGCAACCATATGGCAAGCCTGTCAAGCTTTGGATTTCTCTACATGCTGAAGCAGTGTGCCTGGCACTGTAGTAGTGGTGGTGTTTGGAGGGAGGAGTCTTTTTTTTTTTTTAGCCTTTTCCAAAAAACAAAAAAACAAGAGCCAAAGTCTAAGGAAGGAATGCTCCAATGACAGCTGCAATCGTTAGCATATCTGGCAACTACAACTTTTAATAACTGAGTGCCACTTCCAAGGCCAACATTGTTTTGTGGGATTACAGGTGTGGTGGAATTTACAGAAACACCATGTTGTGGTAAAATGAGACTAAGAGGAAACTTGGATGACATCAGGTCATTCCTAGGTCACAGTTTAGCCTCAGTCTTTTAGCACAATATCATGTAGCTAGCCATTTATTGCATATTTAAAACCTCATTCATTAAATTGAAATCCATGTAAGCTAAATTAGTTAGCTAGCTACAGCTGATAGAAGTCGACAGCTACAGTTGTCATTTCAGCGGACAAAATCAACGGTTGTCGGCTGGAAAGGAGAAGATTAAGAATTTCAAGAAGTGAAGCTGCTACCGTAATGCCTATAAACTGCGTATGTGTGAGAAAGCTTGACAGCGTGACAGTGAGTGAGAGGGCAGGGCTTAATGAACAGTCAATTAAACAATCAGTCAATTCATCCATCAGCCAGTGAATGTAACACTTCGTTGTTTCGCTGTCCTCAGCTTCTACCCTTGGCTTCCCAAACTGCCGCAGTTGAGTCTGTATTTCTGTCCTCAGAAAGCTACATCTGGAAACACAACTGTGTTAACGTGACGACAATGGAGTCAAGTTTCCCACAGATCACTAATCCTTTCAATTGACATCATGCTTCTCAGTTTACACAGGACCCATCAACTCTCAGCTTCTGTTCTCGTGGGAGATGGAGCTGCCTGAGGTAGTTTGAGAGATGGATGTTGCACACAGATTGAGGCAGCCAGATGATGAATTTCCAAGAATTGCGAGCTTCAATCTAGCAGCTTTGGCCACTCACCTTCCATAATTTTCCAACCTTCAACCTGTGACCCACATCCTCTCCTCTCCTGCTTGGCCCACTTAAGACCAACATGCCTATATACTGTACATGGCCTAATATCTCTCACCAGACCGAGGTATGGTAATGTGCTTGTGACGTCTGGTAGGCGGAGGAAGGAGCGAGAGAAATGAGAGCAGCGAGTAGGCTGGGGAGAACAGGGACTCCTGGGACTGCTGCCTGGAAATTAGTGGGATAGTGATTGAAACTCACACAATCCACCCACTCTGCACTGCCAGAATATCAGCCACACTGGTTCTTAGTGTAACGCAGTGCGGCATGTTAAGGACAGCATTTAAATTCAGATAAATGCGTAGGACCATTTAATGAGAAACACCTGCATGTGACAGTCATTTGATGTGCCGAGTAGCCACAGAGTCTCAGGTGAGCTATCTGAGGAGGTGTCCTGTTTTCAGCTGCTCCTGAGGGACTTCCTCTGTGGTTTCATCCTGGCAAACAGAGCCACATACCACTAAGGTGATCTCCCAAGTCTGGTACGGCTCGTCTACATTACTATGCTACTCAAAGCACCACTCCTGGATGTAATTACACCAAATGAACATTAGTTCCTCCTCAGTCAGCACACCACAGGAGTCTCACATAATTACCATCAACATTAGCATACAAATACCACAAGGATGTGGCCTTTGATCATCTCTCGCATCACCATGTGTTAAGACTGGATTCCAAATATTTTAAATTGACTTTTGCCCTTCTCACTTAAATGTCTAGGTATTGGTAACTGGCAGCGGCGGCAGTGAACTTTGTGACCTGACTGATAAAATACACAGTCGGTTGGCAGACAAACCCAGACTTCCTCTACAACAGAAACGTTTTGAAATAGACAGAAAAGAACATTACAATTATTAATACTAATGTCCTTATATTCAGTTTTAGATAGAAGCAAAATCAGCTGCAGTTCTTTGCTGCTTTGACCCAGAAAAGCTGTTCTCTTCCATGTCCTCTCTTTCTCTCTCTCTCACTCACTCAGGCGAGCATGATAAATACACACACCCACATACAGTATGTGGTACTGTAAAAACAGTGTACACAAACACTCATACAGTGCAGTGTATCATGCAGACAGGTGTGGTAACCAGTCTGTGTATTTCTATTTTAAGAATTGAGGTGATGATTTTGAAAAAATTGTTTTGCACATGAGGAGCCTATTATCCATTTTACTCTCATCTAATTCCTGATGTTACCTGCATTGAAGTTTGTAGATGAGTTGCAGATGATGTAGTTGAGTGCACAGTAGCACTGCCTCTGTTGGTCAATAACCTCCTCCTATCTTCTACTCTTTGGTACTTCAGTGGGCTTTCTGAGCAAATATCTGAAATTCTTCAGAGTACAATTTGTTCTTTGCCACCAAGTGCAAATTAAACACCCATTAGGTACAAATTACAGCAACCATTAGGTAATAAGTTACGTAAAATAATTTTTGTTTTACTTTTGGATAAAGTGCACACAGGAAACCACTGGCTAATCCAATTCAAAGAAATAGTTTGTCTTTTTTGGGAAGTATGGTTATTTTCCTTCTTGCATAGATTTAGCCGAGATCAATACCACTCACAACTCATCCATTCAATATGAAGCCAGCACCTGCACCCCGTCAGTTTAGCTTAGCATAAAGACCGAAACCAGTTTTCTGTCCAAAGGTAACAAAATCCACCGACAAACACTTCTAAAGCTCTCTACCTAAAACATATGCAGTGTTTGCAGTGGTTATGAGTCGGACTATTTCTTGGACGGGGTCAGAGTTGCTGTAGCAGAGACTAAAGAAATTTGCTGCACCTAGGCCAAGAAATAGTCCCCCACAGAAACCTTTACACTTTTTTGTATGTATTAAACAAACAAGCTTTAATGTATAAATTAGTTTTGTTGGTAGTCAGTAAACCTTCCTACAGAGCCAGGCTAACGTTTTTTCCTCAGTCTTTATGTTTGGCTTAGCTAACTGGCTGCTGGCTGCAGGTTCCTATTCAGTGTACAGACGTGCGAGTGGTATCAATCTTCTGATCTCTGGACAAGAAAGCGAATAAACATATTTCCCAAAAGTTTAACAGTTCCTTTAAGTTATTTGCATTTCAGTGCTTACCTTCACAAATTAATATTAAATTATGTGGCAGCCCTTCCAGCTACGTTGAGGAGCACTGAGGTCACTGGAAAACCACAACATTCTGACCACCCTCCATCACCACAGGCGCTAAAATATCTGCTATCACACCAATTACTTAAGTGCCAGTCTAACAAACCTCTCTTTCTCAATCACTCCCTCTTTCAGTCCCCCTTTGTATAAAAGCAAACCTTTGCTGTACCCTCTTCTGATTTAGAATAGAAACATACTTGGGAATCTGACAGTCTGCTGTTGGGAAATTATAAAACTGCCAAACAGATTGGGACAATAAGTGTGTGTGTGTGTGTGTGTGTGTGTGTGTGTGTGTGTGTGTGTGTGTGTGTGTGTGTTTCACAGGGAGAATGAGTGGGAAAATAACAGACTAAAAAGGAAATGTGTTTGAAAGAAAAGCTGGAGAAAGGATGGGAAAATGTGCAAGTTATGTGCATACGTGTGTGTGTGTGTGTGTGTGTGTGTGTGTGTATACATGTGTGGCAGCATATTTATTTATAGAGGTCCCTTGGGAGAGGAGTGCCATTAGTGTGCTAAGGTAGAACATCTGGTGGGTCTGTGTTAGATGTCACACTAAGGTGGCTCCATCAGTCCTTGCGGGCTGTGCCTCATTAGGATGAGCAACACCCTGTATAATATCAACAACCAGACCTCTTCCGCATTGTCCTTTTAAATCTCTTTGTGCAAACATCATTAAAAAAATACCCACAACAACCTCTCTGGGGAATGGGGATAGTACCAGTAGTTGTTAATAACACCACAATGTCACAGACTTCTCTGTAAATACATACTGGAGTTCTTGTTTTTCATACAAAATTCATTCATTCTGTCACTATTGATTGCCTTCGTTTGAGTTATTTTGTTGCATAAGAATTAAAGAGAGTAGGCGGACACATTGATCCAGAAATCAAACTGAACTGATTGTCTCTCAGTAGACACACTGCCTCCGTTCTGGTAATGCCTTTTGCAACAGCTCTCTTTTTTTGGTCCACACAGGTGAGCAGAAAGTTGAGAAGGTCACAGCGAAGCGAAGGAAAGATCTTATCTTCCTGTGGTGGCTTAATCTGTTACGATCACTAGAGGTAGGGACACTGGGGAAACCTCCCAACTCCCACTCAAACCAACCCGACCTCAAGAGCTGCATTATCTCTATAAACCACGCTGGGACTTTTCTCAGAAACCAAGCATCACAAGATTTGTGTGGGGGCTTGATAAACTCAACCTCCTCACACTGCTCATTGTAAAGTTTATTTAGAAAATGTGCACCAGTCATGCAACAGGATATAAAGCTAATTTCTCTATTTGTGAATGCACACATCTCACTCTAAATGCAAGCTGTAAAATGAGAACTGCAGATGATGGGATTTAAACATAGCTCTCCTGTTTGCTTTTCACTCGTTTTGTTTAATTTGCTAAAGAGCAAAAGCAATTGAATCAGATGTGTCTGGAGAACAATGGGCATTTCTGTCACCCTTCGGCCTCTATTCCTGCTGACATTTTCACTCTGTCACATAACGTACACAGCCTCTGTTTTACTCTTTTCATGTATATCAGTTAATTTGAAACTGTATTTGTCACAGAAAAACCTATTGGAAATGAATGTTTACTGTACTGTCATACCTAAATATGTCACCAGCATCTACCTAAATGATTTCAGGTGATATGCTTACAACTGTAACCTGACGCTTTGTTTAATTCAGCCTGTCTACCATGGCAGATGTGATGCTTCACAGTGAGAGACTGGAGGTGATATTGTGTTAATTGAACCCTGTTGTTTACTCTTCGTCCATGGAGCTTTCAGGTGTTGGGTTCTGTATCAAGTTCCGGTAATTACTGTTGCTTTAGTCTGGCAGCCGCTGTGAGCAACAGAGCACGTATGGAGTGGAGTCAGTATCTCAGTGAGATTACAGTATATTTTGTTGAATTTTCTTTCCCTGGGAATAAACTACACTCATTCATTCAGAAACTTTTGGGAGAAATTCTATGCAAGAGTGCTTCAGGATAACTTGCATTACAAATGATAGCACTCAAATCTTTTCTCCCAGGCTCAGCTCCCTCTAAAGACAACTGAGCTCTCCTTCTCCTTCAACCATATCATGTGGCAAGAGGATATCATGGTTGAGGAGCAAAGACTAGGAGTGGATGTAAGCATAGGAAAATCTGTTGAGCTCTGGTACTGTAGCCAAACAAAAGTGCAAAGCTCTAAACTTCCTCAGTTACATTGTGCCTCTTTACTATATGTTTGGCAGCTAAGTGACCCTGGATGAGGTGCACATGATGAAGGCAGCTGTTTAAAAATGCACGAGCCATCTTTTTGTTCTGCTGTCACCAATTGATGACTAGCACATGTAGCACTTGAGTTTGGGTAAGAAGCCAAAAAAGCAACACCAGAGAGCAGTGTCATGTAAAGCAGGAAAAAAGGTAAAGGAAAAATCTATGAAAGCTCAGAGATGGATTACATTGATTGAGGCTGGACAGAAAATAGATTTGCTGTCAGAAAATGTATTGGACTGACTACAGAATTTCATTGCATTATTCAGTCATGTCTGTCATTCCTATACAAGTGGCTTGAAACTGACCTTTTCAGTCTCAGCCTGCTGAGTGAGCGATGAAAACCTTGGTGTGGTGTGCAACTGTAGCTTAAGAAGTAGTTTTAACACGCATTGGCTTTGACATCTAATGTCTAACTCTCTGTAAACTTTGGTTTTACTCTGCGGGTGACCACTTGGCCTCACACCACTGCATCTTCCTGAGTGATGTTCTCTCGCTGACAGGCCCGTCTGAATAATGAATGAAGTTCTGCAGCAAAGTAGTTATGTCTCTGTCCCCTTACGATTGGCCTCTCACCTTTTGAATGTCAGCATCAGTGTCTATAGCCTGCAACCCCGTTGCACCAATGTGTGAGGAAAATCAGGAAAGCCAGATAAGGCATTGTACTAAAAATAAAGCATGGATTTGGTAGGTCTGTCATACAGAGATACTATTCAGTGGGAGTCTGTGTGTGCATACTGGCTTGCGCGATAAGCTAATGTACCATACTAGATCACCTCTCTCCATGGAAACTGCAGGGCAATAGAGAGACTGCAGTTCCGTATCCTAAAACCATATGCACTACATACAACTAGTAGAATGTAGACATCTGTACTCTGATAAAATGGATTGATTATTTGTTATTTCTATCAACTTAAATCACAATGTCGGTATTTGGCAAATGCACAGTCGAATCAATATTCCAAATACTAGCCACAAGCAGAAACCAACTATCATTTAGAAATCCTTAATAATTCCAAATTTATCCTAACAATAATATACCCATAAACCCTGATAATTGATTTTTTTGGCAACTTGGGTGCAATGGAAAGCAGCTGTAAACACAACAATATTACACTACACACAAACTCAAATAGCCACTCTTCTTTTAGATCTGTTCTTGGTCTCCACCACGGGAATTATCTTGCTCTTCAGCTGCTAATTGCTTCCCTATATTCAACAACTAGTTGCTAACTTTGTCTGTTTGATATTATTGTATTGATTATAGTTGCTTCATGAGTGAGACTGTGTTTATGAATAATTTTTAATTAAAGAGAGCTTCTAATTGAACCTTAAGCCGACTACACATGATAGGCGGCAAAACCGCTTTGCGCTGGCCGTTCCATTGATTTCCTATGGGGAGAGTGGTGACGCCCAACTATGCGCTACCCCTGGCATCGTGCACCGCTTGGATTTACCACTTTGCGCTGTGCTCAAAGTTCAAATTATGTCAATTTTGACCTAGTTGCTGCTGACCTTTTGAAAGTGCAACCAATGAGATAACAACATGTCGTTACATAGCAACGGGAAATAGCCTCCTTGCCACCCTTGATGACGAATACCTGCGCTGCGCTTTGCTCTCTGCGCTTTGGTCTCTGCGCTTTGCTCTGCGCCCTACATAGCGGTGCGCAGAGAGCAAATCGCGTATCATGTGTATGCGGCTTTAGATGGAGAATTTCACAACCCCTGCTGTATCATGTATAACCCTCTCCATATGTATGGTCTAACTCCAAACAGTGCCTTTTTAGGCATAGTTTTGACCTCCCTACAATGTTCAAAATCTGTGAAGCGATGTACAACCTCACAGGGGAAATAAAATAATGTATATCCAGCCTGTGCATTAGGTCATTTATGTAGTCACATATTTAGTCAAACATGAAAGAGATCCAGAAGGAGAAAACAGGACAGGCAAGTAAGCACTCTGTCCATGCTGGTTACACAGCACCTCCATCAAGGAAATAAGTAATTTACAGACCACAGGAGCAGAATCTTGTTCTGCATCTGTAATTTCTGAGGGAATGGAAGAGATGTGCCTGGGTAAAATTTCAGTTCCCAACAGCAGATTTCTTCTAGATCGCAATACATTGTAGAGTACTTTTCAGTAGGTCTTAATGAAAACATATGAAGCATCTAAAGGTCAAATGTTCTATATGGAACTGGTGCTGATGCAATGTGGAAGCTCTTATTGCAACGTAAGTCTTTGAAGTCTCAGAGAAATCATTTTGGCTTAGCAAGAGAAACACTCTCGCCAACGCACAAACAATTTAATCCTCCTTTCTTCCAGTTGGGCAGCTTTTCTCTATCGATTACCAGCCACTTTGATGGGACGTGTTACTTCCTTACTTTCCATTCATGTGTTTCCTCACGCTAATCAAACAGCATCAGAAGCATGTTTCTCCGTTTAGAACAGTTTCATTACAGTCTGTGAGGTTGCGATTGCACAATGAAGATCTTCAGCCCAAAAATAGTATATAGGCAGCCCCTCTAAACGCACACCCTACCAAAGTCACCTCCAACCCAATTGTCTTGACTACTATAAAAATCATAAAACAGTTTAAACGGCACTTCAAAATCACCTCTCTTTCCCCACTAATGCCCTTCTGTGAAAACCATTTATTTCCACCCGCGGCACTTGACTCAACTTACACTCTGTGGAAAGAGAAGGGGCTGGTGAATTTTGATCAACTCTTTGATAAGGACATTTGTATCTCCTTTGAGAACTTCCGGACTAAATTTGCACTTCCACAAGCTCATTTATTTAGATATTTTCAAGCCAGAGACTTTGTCCATTGTAATTTCCCCAACTTCCCCCACAAACTACCTAGTACTCTTATCGATGTAATTCTTGCTCTTCCTGCGGTCCGTGGATTTATTTCAATTGTGGTGAAATTAATCTTGTCATCATTATCATCCCCACTGGCAACTAGGAATTCATGGGAAAAGGAGCTAGGTCATACCTTGTCGGACAAACGGTGGCAAAGGGCCCTTGACAGGGTTAACTCCACCTCATCTTGTGCCAGTCTGACATTAATTCAGTTCAAGGTCCTGCACAGGGTACATTTTTCCAAAGCTAAACTTAATAAACTTTTTAATACAAGTGATACATGTGACAGATGTTCTCTGTCATCAGCCAGTCATACACACATGTTTTTTTCCTGTCCGAGATGAAGCTCATTCTGGTCCTCTTTCTACAATACTTTTTCAAAAGCTCCAAACAAACCGGTGCTTTGGAGTTCTTTAACCTTCATCTTTGGTGTGCCTGAAGAATTCACACACTTCACCAACAGGGAAAGCAACTCTATCGCTTTTGCATCTCTGGTGGCCCGCAGACGTATTTTACTTCATTGGAAGGATAAGAATCCTACCTCCTCTAACTCTTGGCTAAAGGATCTAATGTCAATTCTACACTTAGAACAAAATCAAGTACAGTATTAGGGGGTGCTCTGACAAATTTTATAAAACTTGGAATCCCATTTTGTCCTTCATCAATTCCATTCCCTCCCTAGATAATTAAGATAGATGGTTCTAATTAAGATAAACTGATGTAACTTTTTATTTTTATTTTTTTCCAGTCATGATTATGAAAGAGGTAAGAGCCAGTAATAGTCTTTGGTGCGATAATATGGTGGTCAAACTCCAGGCACAACATATACAAATTGTTATAGTTAATTTTTTGGAATTTTTTTTTTTCCAAGCACTCTGAATCCCTCCTCCACTCTGAAGTCCCTTTTTACTTTTTGTTTTTTTTGTTGGTTTAGTTACTGTTCACCCCTCCTGTGTTTGTGCTGGGGGGGAGTGGGGGGTTGTTGGTGTTCTAAAAAGGGGAAAAATTGGTGAAATGTATCCTTACTGATTGAACATGTATTGTGTCTTGATAACCCAATAAAGGTATGTATGAAAAGTATGGGCAGTAGTAACATGTTGTACCTTTGTTGTTATCAGGATGGTTTGTGTGTGGTTTGTGTAGAATTAACCTATACATAACCTATTTCTAACCTATTTTTATTATTCTTTCTATTTTCTAAATATACATTTTTGATCCATCCGTGGATTGAATATGAGGATAGCTATTATCTCGATGCATTTAGATGAATAAAACAAATGTATACAATAATGAGAGCTTGCTTGCTGATTAGTTGGACTTGAATAATAAGAGGAGGAAGTACAAAAGAAGAAAACTGAAAAAAAGAAGATGAGGTGATAGGAGAGTAAGGAAGAGACAGAGAGACTTTGGTTCCCTACGTCAGTCTGCCAAACAGTTCTCGCGACTTTGTGCGAGCCCACTTGGCGATATATGGAACTACAATCAGTCTGGCAGCTGTGTGCCATTGATTAGCGGTTATTCAAAACTCACCTAAGCATGACAAAAGCAGCAACAACCCTTGAAAACAACTAATAAAATACACTCTGTTGGATAGCCCCATGCCTGGCTATTAGCATACATACACACACAAATACAGTAAGAGAAAGGTGGGGAGGGAAGGAGAGACAGAAACACAAGGAGACAGAGGAAACTCCCAGCTCCTTTACTTGAAACGAATACCACAGAGACCATAAAATCATAGTGGCTGTACTGCTGCGTCTCCTCTGGTCCCACTGCACTCCCCGTGACACAGCCCTGGAAGTTAGCATGAGTGACTGCACTCTGCCCTCATGCAGAGCTATCAGCAGGCAGTGGTCCGTGGGAAGTGACACATCCTAGTCCCTCTAATGGCTGGTCAGGGTGTGTCCTCACTCAACCAAGTTTGCCTTACATCTTAATGTGTTTGCCATCGATTTCCTCCTGTTCTTACAAAAAGTTTTGAGCCAGGTTGCATGTGGTGAGTGTGCAGCAGGTAACAGAACACAGTGGATATCTCCACACAGAGCCATAGCCAGGGTGCACAGAATTATCTTCACAAACAACAAAGCAAAGTGCGTACAGTGAAGTCAACCGGGCATATCTGATGTGTGGTAAGAAGTGCAGTTAACTGCCTCCAGTCATGGCTGTCTCTGGCTCACTAAGAGGAGAGGTTTCCATGCAATTAGTTCAAACAGCCTCTGCCAAGGCTGAAGAACTAAGTGTCAGTTTTTATAGTTCAGTATCCTGTTCTGGACCAACGCTTCTGAATGCTGCAGGGCGTTTAGGAGACAGGAATTCAAATTCCCAGAGTGTAGAAGTGTCAAAAGAGTCTGTTAAGTGAAAGTCTGTAAAACTTAACAGGAACGTCACAATCAGAACCTGCACCTTTTCTGTTTGTAAGTTATCATTATGGTCAGTTAACGTACCAACTATTGTATTTTCATAAACTTTGTTGTAGTTGACTTTACAATATGGGTTTTGCAGTGCAGTATTTTTCAATATCTCACAACACCCCTTTAATGACATAATTGGATTATCGATCCAATTTTATTTGTTTGTTCATGTTTGTGTCTCTTTGATATGTTGAATCTCTTTGTTGTGTTGTATACAATCATTCATTAAATAAATAAATAAAGAATTCACACAACAAAAATGTTTGTTTTCTCATGTTTTTAAGCTATGACCTGTAACTGATATCTACAATGTTAAAACAAAACCAAGGCATGAAAAGAGTCATCATTTCAATCTAACCAATTCATCTTGGCTCCACTAAAGATTCTGGATGCCGTGAGCATGTGAGATAGGTATATTTCGTGGGAAAATCTGGTTATAATTTACTTTAATAATAACTTTGTAATACAACTCTTTAAACAAATATTAAAGGACAAATCTGGGACAAAACAACGAACACCTTGCAACGTGAACTGAACTGTCACTTGATATCTCCCATGGTCCGTGGTTTTTCAATGGGTTGATAGGAATTACGTTTGTGAAATGTAATTACATGGAAATGCATGAATTATATCTGTTTATTAAAATATATGCACGGCGTTCGTCATTCGACTGGTCGGACTGTTTTCTCAAGATGGCGCCCGCCTGCATATGTGAAAGGTACTGTCTTTCTAAACTATCTTTTTAATAAACTGTCTGTACACTTACAAAGTTCTCAATGCTTCGGTTTACATGTAGGGACCCTCATTATGCTACCGTGGAAGTGTGGTTCTATTTTGAGCCTTGTTAGTGGTATAGAAATAGTGATTTCTTTTTAGCCATGCCCTGATGACTAGCATTATAAGGTAATTAGCGGTTTGCGATAAAACTGGTCACATTCGATTAGCATGAAAACAAATCCCAGAGAACAGTTGAACTCGGACACATGTGTTATTAACCCCTAGGTTCATTTTGTGCCAGATTTGTCCTCTAAGACCTACAACAGTTAAAGGTGACTTGATATTATACTGCAGCATACCGCTTTTGTGAAACTAACTTTCTTTGTTCATATCAAAACTTAAAGTTTGAAATATTTAATCAGATGGTACTTGGCCTGTCAAACTAACAACCTCACAACTGTCACCAGATGATTCAAATTTGGCTAAATCCTGATTGGTACATGGAGGTACATGTCATCACTTTTTTCCATCTAAGCCCCGCCTTTTCAAAACCAGTGAGACAAGCACAGACGAAACCAAACAGGCAGAGGTCTCTCTGGATTTACCAAAACTGCTTATGACTTATGCAAAAAATGATGTGTTCATGTATGACTATATCACTTATAGCAGACTGATTGAGGAAGCAGGTGTTAAGCAATGACCATAAAGCCAAACCCCTGGGGGTGTGATTGATAGGGCAACTTTGATCCCTCCGAGACTGAGCTGCACCTTAGGGAGAATTGAGCAACAGAGACATGCTATGACATGCTGTATTACTGTTTTCACTCACAGCCCACTTACCATTTCCTCCCACTGGCCTGGGCCAAGCTATAAATGACGACATGGGCATTCATTCATTCATTCGGTATCTTTTATTAATGAAATGATTACAGCAAGTTTTCTCTGAGTTTCCAGGAGCCCATATTGTTATAAAATAACTAAATAATTTAGTGGACAGACCCATGGTGGAAATGCA